>NC_138661.1:10351685-10641685 GCF_964273445.1 Streptopelia decaocto
CGGTCTTTGGATCATCTTCTAATTGCCTTTTTCTCCGGGTTGCTACACCTTAGACCAGCTGGGCAGACTGGCTGTTTTCTTCAGCTATGCAAGTTAGTCTAAAAGAAGTCATTAACTCTTTTTGTGTATTTTGTTTCACCACAATGATCAGATAATTATTTCCTTTAGTTTTTTAAAACTTTTGCAATATTTTGACTTAAATATTTTTTAAGTACTACATTTGATTTATATATCAAAGCAAAATGTTATTTTGAAGAAACATGATAAATGTTTTCTTTCCAAAACGTGTCATACTAAAGTAATTTTAATAAATACTAAAATTAAATACTTATAAGATTGGATGTTTTCTAGAGCCACTGCTTTTCAATAAGCAATGGACTGACACTAAAACAATCAAATATGTATTTTTTAAAAATAAATAAATAAAAGCACTACATCAGCAAAAGGACTTTTGCCAAAATGAAAAAGGCAGTAAAGAAGAATGGAAATTAATCCTGCATCATCTTTGGAACAAGCAAAAAGAAAGGAAGAAAAAAAGAGAGGAGAAATCTCCAAAACTTGTCCAAGTAATGGATTCCAAGGGAAAAGTCAGTACAGCATGTTAATGAATAACCAGGTGTTTCCAAAGCCAGGAAATCTCCCCTTCCATTCAACCGATTTCAGCCTAGAGTGAGCTCCCCTTCTTGCTCCCAGTTCATTCGTACACACTGAATTCTCAGTCAAATTGTTTTCTGTGTGCCTCCTGCAATGCTTATTAAAACCAAGGAAAGTCTTTGCACCATTTGGGTTTGGAGCCGCCTCCAAGCACAGCTATGCTGTGGTTATTGCAACACTTCAGTTTGCTCCGAGATGTGACACCACATTTTCCATTACAATAAGCTTTCCTTTCTTGTGGCCATTTTAATTATGCACAGAATAAACTGTTCTTCTAGCTATTGAGCCAAAGTTTCAAAAGATTTAAAACAGAATCCAGTATTCATTCTGTCAGTTATTTTTCCAAATTCATGTCTGAGATTTAATGAAATGATCACCCTGCCATTTTGGTTTCACTTAACTATTGACTTCAGCAAGCCTGTTAAGTGTATCCCTACATGTTTTCAGATCAGAGTCTCCATTTATAGTGAGACATCAGTCTGAGGAATTAGCATTTCCTCATCTTCTTCTAGCGTTCAGCAGACAAGATGGGTCTGTAGTATAACATGTCAGAGAACTACAAAGTCCCTTTGGACAAGCTTCTGTGAGAATTAGATCCTTAGGATCATTTGACAAGTGTTGTTCCTTTTTCTTTTGTTCCTCCTGTTGTCTTCTATGGCAGGTAGAAAATGAGCAATTAGAAGGATCTTATGTCTTCCTGTATTCAATAAAAAGAGATGTGTAAGAGGCTGTCATTGTGTCAACCCATTTCTTCATCACTGCCTTGAAGACATGCTTTCTCATCTCCCACCCAGCCATTAAAGGGGCAGAAACTAATTTCCTCTGCAATTTCTTTGACCAGGCCTAAGCAGCTTAAAGAGTAGTCCCGAGAATGCACTCAGAAAGAAGTTCCACAGTCTCTGCCTGGAAAGGAGTTCAAATAAATTAGAGCTCGTTGAGCATTATTACAGCTTGTTGCCTATGGTATTTCCTCCCCCCAGGGTAAAGGAAATAATCTTGATTAATGACACCCAAAAAAATCATTTTTCTCTTTAATTCACTAATTGGTTAATCTTTTATGACATCAAATAAGGCTGCAGCATTTGCACAAAAAATGGGCAATGCAAAAGCCAGATTTCCTGTGCATTTTCCATGTGTGCTTTGTTTCCTGATGTAATTTCTAACTGAAAAGGAATGAAAAGTTGAAATCTTCAGTTTACATGGGGAATGGCAGTTTTGAGCTCCCTATCAGACACCTCATTTTCTCTACATTAGTCACAATCAGACAGACAAGGCTCTGTCTTGTTGAGCTACATTTAGCAGTCTGTCTGAACTGCAAATTTAGATGACATCCAAATTACACAGACTCAGCCAGTAGGTTACACTAATGCAAACTAGGAGAAAAAGAATCAAGAGTATTGATTTTTTTGGTCCTTTCTCTGTCATATTCCCTTAAAGGCATTTACTAAGGCTTTTAAGGTCTTCAGCATTTTCACAAAGGAACAAATTACGTGCAAATAAGACTGCCTTAATCTATTCTTCCCTGCTTAGATTGTTCCTTCTGTATAGTCATTATGTGTTTTTTACGCTGCTGCTGCAGTTTACTCGATCCACTTTCATGCACCATGTGGTCAATATGTATGTTGAAGAGTAACTGTGGAAAAGCTCATCTCTTGCACCTGCCTATGATAATCAAAACCTTGTTTGTTAATTCCCTGCAATCCAAACACATCACACATCTCTCTGCTCTTTCTTGCAGCTGTTTCAGCAATTTGATGTCATATTCTGCAGAAAGCTCTTCTGCTCACATTTCCATTTTCAGACAACTTGATTTTTGCAATGAATATTTACAGGGGATTCGCAACAATCTCACTAATGTGAAAAGCAAAGACCACAGATTCTAATGACAAATAGAACTGATTTCTAAAGTACTGAATCTTCACAACTCTGTCAAAGCCTGACAACCCTGCCCCTTCTGACTCACGCTGACATGACTCCACTGAAGCCACAAGTTGCTCTGCTCAACTAATGCAATGAGATAATTGGCTGGTGTGAATTTTCAAACTCCTCTGAAGGCAACAAATGTATGTATTTTTTGCTTAGCAGTCTCTGCAGTGGATCTACAGCCAATATCCAGTCCAATAGTATGTTACTAAGAAAGCCACTCTCAGAAAACACACTCCTTGGAGCAGTTTGGTCCAGGTACAACACCTAGCACAACGGACCAAAGACTCAAGTTTCTAGATGCTATGGCAAGTGAGAAAAATAATAACAGCTTAGAGATTTTAAGTGCTTCCTTCTTTGAACCAGTCACCCACCAAGAGAATTAGAAAGAGCTTTTTCTAGCTGATCTCGCTAAACAGCTCTATAAGCTTTTTTCGGCATAGTTAGCAAACTACAAACTCATTAACCACTACATATGGTACTGTCACTTTCCATGAAAACTGAAACCCACATACTTTTCTTTTAGGCTGTGCACATGCTTCCTGTCAGAGTCTAACGTATGTGCCATCAGGTGGTAATATGGCCCTTATGCATTAGCATTTGTGTTTGTTTGATTTTATTTCTCATAGGCTCATAGGCTTCTGGCATTTCAACCTTCAAATTAAGATGCCTCGGTTTTTTTGTGCACCTATGAAGAGGAATCCATTCATTTGTGCCCACCCCGCCCCTTTCTTTTTATATGTCCACTAGGACTCTATCATCCATTTTCTGTTCCCTCTTGCATGTTGTTAATTCAGACAGAAACTGAGGTTCATGCTGGCTTTTGGCATTTTTTCCCCCTGCCAATTGCAGGGTTTGGGGTGAGTTTCTCACAGGCACGTAAAGCTGACCAAATGTTTTCCTTGTCCATTTTTCCTTCAGGAAGGAAGTTCTCATTTCTCATTCCAAGCAGGGTTAGCATGCTTTTCTGCACCTTGTGAAGCATAGATATATTTCCACTCTTCAGACTTACATTTTACCTACCATTGATTTCTTTTTTCTGACCTTTCTGTGCTATAATTTCACTTCTGGCCTACCCCTTTGCTGACCCTAGTGAAACAGAATTGAAGTAAAGCCTCAAAATTACTTTATTTCTTTTCCTTCCTTCTTTTGCTTCTGTCTCTGAAAATCTTTTAACAATTTTCCATTCCCACTGATTCTTTTCTTCTAGAGTTCATTCAAATCACAGAAATAACCTGTTTAAGGTATCTACAAATTGTGCTGGTTTCCTGTGGGTTTTTTTTAATCAAAACTTCAAGTTTATACCATGCTATAGGCTCATGTCATCTCAGAGACAGTGCAAGATAATACACGGATTGAGTTGAATTTGAATGAGCCTTAAAGATTAATTTGAATTACAGAAGCATGCGTGGTTGTCCTCTGAACAGTTCTCTTTCCCAATCAGTTTAGTGTGTGTATTTCCATTAAAAGAGAATTTGTGTAGCTGGAGAAGACAGCTGAACAGAACAGAGATGTTTTGGTGTCTAGAAATAGAATAAGATGTGGTACCTCCAGCAGATTCGACTGTGGAAAAATATTTATAAAATAATAATAGTTTAAAAAAAAGTTGCAGCCTTCAGTAATATTTAGTAATAAAAGTATGCAGAGGATTACATTAAGGACAATAGTGTAAGATCTCTTTGAGTTAAAACATAATGTATAGTGCTACTATAGCTTGCTACCACCACACTGGTAATTAAGCAAGACAATAGGAAACAACGTGGCCACAGTGTCAAGCAAATCATCTGGCAGCAGGACAGCCTGGTGGCATCGCGGCATTTTGGAGATGCAGTTTGACACCCTACAGGGAGATTAGAAGTAAACCTGGCTTGTCTCGGTTGCAGACAGGGGATCTCCCACCACTTGCCATGGAGAGAGCAAGTATCATAAATGGAAAAAGGAGACATTTAATGAGCTGCTGTTAAGGATGTGTTTTCTAGTGCATCAATTAGGTAGAGAGGATGAGCCTCTTAAAGGATGGTCAGCAAACCCATTTCACTTCCAGCTTAACACTGCAAGCCATGACTGGTGAAGAAGGCTGTTAAACAGGACTTTGATTGTACCTGTATCAGCTTAGCACCAAAGTCGGTGACAAATCTTTTCTTCAAGGCCACAGCTTAACTCTGTTGAATGATGAAAAAATGCCTCAGTTCTTCATTATTTTATAATAACTCTTCAGCACTCACAAAATGTCCTATTTTATACTTTCAAAACCCTTTGGGAAAAATAATTGTGTACTGATATGCATGTTCTCTAGAGACAATCAAGTGTTATCATCACCTTTTTACCAGCACAGACAGCAACACTTAGAAAGCCAAAATGATTCTCTATATGTCAGAAGTTTCAAAGAGAAAAATCACAGCTTCCTGGAAACCTACTTTAACCATGTATAACACACCTCCTGCCACAAAAAAATGTGGTCTTTCTGAATTTTGCGGCGGGATTTCAGGAAAAGAGTTGGCCAGAAGCAATACTTTACCAATTACTCCTGGCAAATTTTAGAGATTGAATGTAAAACTTGGTGCTGGAGCACACAGCACAAGTCTTACCTACCATTCTCCATACGTAAAAGGGATAATATTGCCATGTAAAAATAGGAGCAAGGAGTACAATGGAGATCCACTAATGGTTTATTATATTTTAGATGCCCAAATGTGAATACTAACTCCTCTGATGTCACTAATTGGTTAGGCACAGATCTGTAAAAAAGACTCCTGTTTCATGGATGACACTAAGACTCTGATTGGAATCAGTGAGCCAAATTAAAGGTCAGGTTGAAAAAAAAATGATATGATTAATACTATAGGTACTGTGGTATCTTCTGCGCTTCACAAAAATAATAGTTATTTTTGTGTTAACTTTGGGGAGAAAACATGTTCTTTTGTTTTTCTACAGTAAAATATAATCTGTTGCTAAGTAAACATTCACATTTACACTTGGTGGATGACCTTTAGTATTAAGAAGAGGTCACCTGAATCAGATCATCCGTATTTGAATGGTTACATAGAACTTATTTTACACAGAGGTCCCTAGGGTAATTATTTCATATTAGAGCTAGCAAAGTTTAGTATCTGTATGCAATATGTATTTACACTTCATGCCAACGCATTAAATAAAATTCTATCACATTCTGCCTTTGTCTTTGTATTTCCTTCTTTTCAAAGACATATAGTACATGATCAGATTGAAAATTCCCTCATAGGTCGAAAGGCTCTCTCCTGCTGTTATTTGAGAAGCTAAGAAAGATTTGGCAAAAACTGGGAGTCAATGAAGAAGTTGAAATTGTTTTAGAAGAGTGTACAACATCTTCAACAAGCACTCTGTCATAAATGAGAAGCCAAAAAAAGCAAAGGAAATGCATTATTATACCATTAAAGGACACACATACTTACATGCACATGAAAAACAAAAGAACATAAAACATAAATGAAAAAGTTAGTTACACTAACTGTGGAGAAGTGTTTAGTTAAAGGCCAAGCTCAAAACCCTTGGAAACCGGTGGATATTCTTCAAACTAACTTAAGCAATACTCCGAGTTGTACTCAGCATGAAAAGAGGAGGATACACAAATTGAATAGACTGAAACACAGGATTTTAAAGTCCTAGTAAAGGGATTTAAATTCAATAATTAGAGCCCAAACCCAAAAGACCTAAGAATGACCTTGCATCTGGAGAGTTTGAAATCTAAATCTGAATGCATCTGACTTCGGTGACCAATGTGTACTCAGACTTGTTGCTTGAGCTAGTTGAAGCTCAAGACGATTTATAAGGAGGTTTACACAAGTGTCTTTTCAAATTCTTGATGCCTGAAAATCTTGAAACCACATAGTAAACTGTTCTGAACATAAGTACAGCTGGTTAAAATATGAGAATCTCTTTCTGTGAGAAATGTATACATAAATATACCATTTTCACATTTTCCAAATACTTTCTACATTTCTTCCAGGCAGGAAGTAAAACAGTGGTTAGGAGGTTCTTTCTCCCTTCTCTCTGCTCCACTTTTCTCACCAGTTTTTAGAAGTGTCTACATGGAACTAACTTTCTGAAAAGCAAGAATTTTTTCAGAGGTTGTACCTCCTGTTTCCAAATGAAATCAAAGAGGAAATAGGAAAGGGTAAAAAACAAATAAAAAAATGCCAAACAAAACCAACCAACCAAACAAACAAAAAAAACCAACAAACAACTCTGTTCCAAGCAACATACTTTTCCTGTTCATAAAAAGCCACAGAGCGTTGCATGGTTGCCATGCATTTACACAAATCAGCTTCAGTCCCTTCAAAATTTGGCTAGTGTTCAGCAATTTGGTCTCAGCTGTTAACCAAGCCAGTCTGGAGGGAAAAGGGTGTCAAGACTAGATGCCCTGAAGGTCCCAAAGCTGCCGAGCTGTTCAGAGGGGCAGGGAATAGGCTGCAGCACCCTGCCTGTCCCCCCTTGTGTGACAGAGCACACTCTGCCCTAATGGAGGTGTGGAGGCGGGGGAAATGCAAACACTCCTTTGATTAGAAAACTTCAAGCACACTCCCTTTCTTATGACAGTAGAGGTGGGCTCCATATCCCACTCCTACTTTCAGTCCCTTCCAGAATAATGGCACAGGCAGGACTCCTCAGCTCTCAATTCAGGTTCATATTGCAGCAAAAATCCAGGTATTAATATGCTAAACACATGTAGTCGTTGTAAAACACAATTCAGCTGAAGAAAAGCCATACCCCAAAATCCAGCTGTTTCCACTGGACAGTAGCAGAAGAACTTCAGGCTTTGGAGGCCAAAGGTCCTTTCCAACTTCATTCCCACTGCTGTGTACTTCAGAAAAACAGGAGTCCCTGTAGCACAGGGCTGACACATTCTGTTCCAGAATGATGGGAAATGGGAAGAGAAAAGGTACTGCAGGTCAATACAGAGATACATTTGCATTGTTGATGTTTGCAAGGTGCTTGCCAGCACTGTGGCTTTTTTAAGCCAATACCATTAATCATTCACTAAATTCACTTGGAAAAAAAAATTAATAATAATAATAATAATAAATAAAAATAATTAAATAGTGCCAAGGCTTTGTATTTTTATACCACAAGCTTTGACCTTCATGTGCATATTAAATGCAGACCATGCCTGCTTGAATAAAGTTTTGTAGCAGACAGAACATCTGTTAAGTCTATTTTATATTCATGTTTAAGATGGGATTAGTCTCTAGGCTTTGTCAAATAATGAAGAAAAACAAAAGAGGAGAAAGAAATTAAATTCTTAATTCCCCTTTGATTTTGTGAAACAATTTAAATCTAAGATAATTAGTACAAACACTTATAGGAAATTCTGTAGGATCCTTCTCTGAAACATTCCATCCTTTCAGAGATCCACATCACACCTATAGCGTAAAGCCCTTTGGAAATGTAGCATGTGTATGACTCTGAAGAATTACAAGAAAAGTTACTTTTAAGCCCAAGTGCTTATGTGGTGTTAACTGCTACAGCTAAGTTGGAGATAACCTTGTTAGACCCGTTTTACAACGGACTAGGAGCTGTCACTGCCTTAACTGCTTTCTGTGTTTTCTCTGGTGTGCAGAAAGCATTATTTTCCAAAAGTCACTGCGGTCAGCAGTGATGCCAGGCTAGAGCCATCCTCATTTTAAAGGGATAGCCTCCCCCCTGTCATCACTTAAAATGCTGCTCGGTGACAGAACATCCCCCTTTGAAGGCTTCACGTGACCGGAGACTTTCAGCAGAAGAGCATGCAGTCTCTCAGAGGGTGTTTCAGGCCAGCAAACACATCAAAGCTAGTTGCAGGAAAACCAAGTAACCGCTGAGTCACTGAGCATCACTCGGAGCCCACCCACATGTGATCAAAGCTTGGGTCAGCAGCTGAGGAGCTTTGGACCTGGGTGAACTGCACAGGCATCATGGAGTACATGTTTGCAGCAGGACTGGGAAGGAGGGCAGTATGCATTGGCAATGATGACTGAAAAAGTAGCCCAAGCGAATACTGACATGTTGCCAGGAAAGGTACAAAATATCAAAAGTATGAGATCAGAAAAAATGGCCTAAGAGGTAGGTAAGAAAGAGATGCCAGAAAGCAGCTCCATGGAGAAGGATCTGGGGGTTCTGGTTGACAGGAAGTTGAACATGAGCCAACAGTGTGCTCTGGTGAACAAGAGGGTCAACTGTGTCCTGGGGTTCATCGAGCACAGTGTTGTCAGGCAGGTGAAGGAGGGGATTGTCCCACTCTGCTCTGCACTGGTGCAACCTCACTGGGCACTGCCCACTCTGGGCATCACAGGACAAAAAAAGTTATTAAGTTCCTAGAGAGTGTTCAGAAGAAGCTACGAAGTTGGTGAGGGGTTTGGAGAGGAAGTCGTATGAGGAGCAGCTAAAGTCACTTGGTTTGTTCAGCCTGGAGAACAGGAGACTAAGAGGAGACCTCATCACGGTCTACAGCTTCCTCACAATGGGAGGAGGAGGGGAAGGCACCAAACTCTTCTCTCCAGTGACCAATGACACAACTCAAGGGAATGGCAGGAAGATGTGCCAGGGGAGACTTAGACTGAACATTAGGAAAAGGTTCTTCGCCCGGAGGGTGGTGGAGCACCCGAACAGGCTCACTAGGGAGGTGTCACAGCCCCAAGCCTGACAGTGTTCAAGAAGAAACTGGACAACGCCCCCAGACACATGGTGTGAACTGTGGGGGTGTCCTGTGCAGTGGCAGGAGTTGGACTTGATGATCCCTGTGGGTCCCTTCCAACTCAGGACATTCTGCGATTCTATGATAAGATGGCACCTGTCTGAGTGGGAAGCTTGTCAAGGGGAAAAAGCTCAAAGTCAGCCCAGAGAGCTAGAAAGACAGGAGGAATGAGCTTTCCACAAGCCATAGATGAACCAAAGGATGAAGTATGTCTTGAGTAGTGGTTATCCATTGTTCCCGGTGTGAGTCCTTTTCCCATTCAACTGGGAACCATCTGTATTTCAGCTCTCCAGGCTAAACAGGGTTGCTGTGAGATGTTCCTAGTTTGCTAAGCTATGAGAGATCAAGAGTGCAAAGCAGGAATTAAAGTTATTGAATAATAGCCACAAGCACGGGCAAACCATACCGGTGTCCGCTGCACTACACTGTGAGATGCAGTGCCAGTTCCTGGACAAGAACAGATCTGTGAATCAGAACGTATTTTCAGTCACATAATCTTTTGCATGGCCGGAGTTACCACTTGTGCTGCACATGGGGCACCTGAGTCAAGATCTTTTCCAAGATCTGCTTTCCCTACTGAAAACCAGACTGGATACCGCCCAGTAATGGCTTTTACAGCAAGCATATGACAGCCAATTTGGAGGGGTCACCTCACTAGTGGGGAAACAGATGGGAGTGAGCAATTATGAACAGAGAAATACTGCATGTAGATAAATATCAACTGATAGCATGACACTAGCAGAGCTCTCGTAAGAGTTAATTGTGCCCCTTCTCCTTCTAGAATGTGTTGCAAAGGTTCATAGAATAGTGGGTAAAGGGAATGTGGTGGTTGTAAATTATTTGCAATTTCAAAGGGCTTTTGACAGAGTCGCTCACTGGAGATTATCAGAGGGAACAAATAACCATAGGATAAAGAGCAATGTCATGTTAAGGATTAAATCCCAGTTAAATAATAGGAAACAAAGAGGTATAACTAATGGGTTTTTCTGAGAATAAAGAGAAGTTAATAACAGGACACCCCACAAAGCATTATAAAAACTATTATGGTTCAGTATAGTTATTAATAAAGAAGGAGTAGGATGGTGGGGTCACAACACATGCCTGGGACAAAAATAACTTAGGACGAAGTCTACTGGCTTTTTTTTATACTCCCAAAGCCCACTGTGAAATCAATGGGAAAGCATGATCATGGTCCACAAAAAACAGCTCCCACTCCAAGAACTCTGCAAATAGCTAGTCATACTGGGAGAGGCTGTAAGTCAGTAAAAGGAGCTCCTGAATGCTGCTACTCTAATAGCTTACCACTTATCTGTATTTCAAAATATCTCTGGCCTAGATAGTGATAAATGGGGGTGTCATGGTTGTTTGGGAAAGCATAGCTGAGATGTTATAAAACACAGTGTGAACTTTACATCAACACATGATGCAATAATTGGATGCAACTAAATTTGATCATTGATTAAACTTAACATAAGAAAGTTAGAGCTTGGGGGGTTTGTGTCTTTGCTTTTCAATGCATGAGGAATTGATTATTTAAATCGCAAATAATTGTTTGTTTCTCTTTTCTGATGCCACTGACAACAGCAAGGCAGCACTCTGCAGGGCTTTGGTAACCAGATACTTCACAGTGATTCTTGTCTATCACTTCAGGCAATTGATTTTTTACTTTCCTTTCACATACTTAAAGTTCCTTTGAAGGCACCAGGCTCCCTTATTCCCTCCTCCTGCTGTTCCCAACCTTCTGCCCTAGAGAGACAGAAAAGCTAGAGCAGCTGCTTGCCATAAATAAGTTTTCATGTACACTAATTTTAGTGTAAGAGAGAGCAAAGTAACTGGGCAAGACATGCTCGGCATGACCTCAGTTGTCACAGGCCCTGGAAAGAATAACACCAAAGAAATGTGGTTGCTTCTGCACATGAACCCCTACACATTCAATCACAGACAGAAGAGCACCAAGAGAAAGAATTCAACTCACAATCAGTCTGAAAACTAATCTAGATTAGAAGCAGTGAAATATATTTGTCTATAACCAAGAGAAAAACCAGAAGCTGGTCACAGCCCTCTGATTTCATTGGCAAAAGGAAACGAAAGAATTTTAACAGGAGGATTCCCAGAAGCACTTACTGGTTCCTAATTCCTGTTTACATCGGTGGTAAAAACATCAGCTCCCACCAACCATTTCTAATATCTTGCCCTTGGGATATCATTTATAATGTCCTTGTTATTTAGAAACAACAGTTCCTAGAGAAAATACAGCCCACTTAAACCCACAAGTCTAGGTCAACAGTCAGTGTAAATCATTATTGCCTCACTACAGTTCTAATGCACAGCATCTGAAAATGGTGAAAAAATCATCTTTTTGAAGCATTTCCTCTGCCTTTCTATGAAAGTGGGGATAACTCTAGTCTAGCTAAATCAAGAAAAGTAGGTTTTTAAAATTTAACCACATTGTTCAGAATAATAGGGAAAACAATGTATCCCTTTACAGGCCTGTCTTGAGTTTAGTGCATTTTTTTTTGAGTCAGATTACACTATTTTTTACAGTTATTAATTTTAAATAAAAGCAAGATGGCTTAGCTTGTAATGCCTAGAAATAACTGCTTATAGTTTTCTGTTGAGTGTTTTTTTGGTTTTTGTGTTTGGGTTTTGTTTTTTTTTTTTTTTAATTTGAACAGCTACAGAAAAAAAAAAGGAATTATGTTAGTTTGAATTCTGGAATGCTACCCAAGAATTATATTTTTAGCTGTGCAAATAGCTTATGATACTTAAACAGTATCATTACAAAAAGAAAAATGTTGTTCTCTTTGCAAAATCTTTTAATGTACACCACCAAAGGTAAAGTCAGCTTTAATTGACTCTCTTATCTTAGATCTTATTTTCCAATGAACTGCTGGAAATAAGTTCAATTGAAAAACAAAATGTATTCTTGGAATCATGTGATTAGATTTTTTTTTTTAACCTTTCAGCAGAAAGTTGTAACAGAAAAGCTTTCCTTTCCATGTCATGCTATAAGTTGCTGCTGCTAGCCTCAGTCCAATTACAATGTTAGGCTTTGTACTAAATAAGAATCTGGCCTTCACATTAATAATTTATTCACATCGCTTCACTAACCAAGCAACCATTACATATACACAAATCAGCGGAAGGGTCATGCAGAATTAAGAAATGTTTTCTATTGATCAAAACAAAGCAAGTCAAGGTAATTCCAGAATGAATTACCAAGAATGTGGTGCATTCTCTGTAAGCACTGATCTTCACCTCTATTTGGAAAAGTTGAAAGGTTCAATTCTTCAGTTTACTTGAAATATTTTAAACATGAAAGACTTTGTAAGATGTTAGCAAAGAACAGCTCCTTTCTGGGAAGGCGGGGGGGAGGTGGATTTAAGTAACTACTATTTCACAAGCAGTTATACTGAAATGGGAAGCTTAACCTGTCTAAAGAAGTAGCTGCAATGTCCCAAGAATATAAAACTGCAATAGCTTTTGGAAAGACAAAAAATTTAGGAACTGGAGTTGGAGGCATTAAAAATTCATAGGCTTCAGCACTTTAACTGTGATGCATTTGAAGCACTGAAACAGTTAAGGTATTTCACCGAGGCACAAAATAATCTCATTATCATTTCTAATACAGATCAATACTCAACACTGCCCTTTGAAAAACACAGTGCTTGCTGGTCCATGCATTTATTGTGATCCTTGCATTAGCTCACTAACATTAAAGCTTTCACATAAGTCCTTTGCTAGCTTCTGAAATGTCTTTTCCACCTCTATTTGATCAGCATATTCCTGTATAAAATTGTAAAGAAAAAAAAATACAATATCCAACTTATCGATTTTGGTTTTTTCTTTTTTTCCTTGTGACATTTTGTCAGGTGGGTTTCTCTGCTCCTTGGGGCTGCCTGGTGGCATTAGGGGGCTGCTCCAGTCAAGACTAATGGCACAGGCTCCGTCCCAGGTGGACGCCGGGTATTGTTTGAATTAACTGATTGGTGTGAGAGCCCTCTAGCTCCCTCTCCTCAGCATGTGGTCCAAAGCCCAACATATGCTTCCTGCTTGCTAGATTTGTCTCCAATAATAAAAACAGGATTTCTTTTCAATTTTAGTCTTGTGCCCAATTTATCAAGCAAAATAACATCAAGGCTTCAAAAGGCTTGGTTGGTAATCTGGTTCTGCATTGGATTAGTGGGAAGAGGTGTAACACAGGGAATAGAGAATTACCAAGATAATATCTTTTGCTGTACCATGAAAGAAAAAAAAAAAAAGTGTACGTGTATGTGGGGTGAGGGTGCATGTGAATTCTGACCCATTATTAGGGCTTCTCCTGCACAGAGCTGGGAATTGCAACCTGCAGCTCTCTAAAATGAGTTAAAAAAATAATAATATGGGGGGAGGAGAAATGAAGCCACAATAATACAGAGATTGTGATATTTGTTCTTTCCATTGTAAATGCTGATAAAATATGTTAGCTCCCTGGGGACTAGGGGAATGCAATTGTTTGGTGATGTTTCATTCATGCTGCTGTAGGTCTTTAAATGGAACAGGAAGGAAAAGGGGCCCAGCTTTCTCACTGGTTTTTGTTTGTTGTTTTGTTGTTTGGGGTTTTTTTTCTTTAGAAGATTGAACTGTGGAAATAAAACTCCACCCTCTCAATTAACACAATAGCATAATTTAAAGAATCTTGCCATTGTTTACTAAAAAGGTAATGAACAGTGTTACAGATAAATTTAGCATTCCTCCTGACAGAACATGATAATAAATAGGATAAGGCAATAATGGAAACAGTCGACTTAATCATATTATAACATAATATGTAGAATATTTAACTATGATTTTCTTGTGAGAAAGAGATTAGACATATTAAAAGCCATTGTTTGGTATAAGCAGTTAAGATTTGCATAAATAACACAAGATGTATTATCTTTCAACAAAGATTTTGGTTTGTCTAGAAATCTCTCTAAATGCTTTGTATTTAGATCAGGGAAAAAAAAATGCCTTATTGATAGAATAAATCTGGGACCAATTAGACTTCTTTTCCTTCTAGTACAGCATGCAATTAAATGTATTGCTTTAGGGGAAGTTTTAATGTCGGTTGCACATTAGGTGAGGTAATGCCAAGCCAAACACTTTACAAGCTGCTCTAAGAGTAAGCTGACTTCACAGCCACTCGGCTGCAAGAATATTCCCATGCAGCCATTTTTGACTGACTGAAACCTGGAACCAGCCCTAGACATTCAGTAAGATCAATTTTAGCGTGCAAAGATACCAGACATTACTCCTGCAGAGTATCAGGGTACTCAGCAATTTATGCTGTCTTTCACTGTATGATCTGTCTCTGTTTGAATGTCTAGTTTACTCTGTATCAATCATCCTGCATGATAAAACTTTGCCTCCCTTATTGTTGTTACAATGAGAACTGATCCATGCATGCCCATGCAGAACGTACGTTTAAAATCGTTCCATTTAAATGGAGATTTGGACTTTCTGCACAAAAGGACTTGGAAAGTCTTTGCTAAGAAATACTAATACAGGATTATGTTCTACTTCATCTTTTTCTCTCACAGATGAGAGGTTTTCCTTGTTTTTCTTAAGGATTTTCTCGACTGCATCTGATAAAGAAATGACTGCCAGGTAAGTGGGGAAAATCTTAACTTTGAGCCCATCCATTTTCTCCAAAATAAACGCAAATATCTGAAAGCCCCAGGATTAACATTCCTCCCAAGAAACACTTCATTTTATTGTAAGACTGGAGATAAACACAAGGCTGTCAGAGAAACTATAGTGATGCTACTGCTGAGTTTCAGAAAAAGTCCAAAGTCTGGATGCCTTGGAGCATCGGTTTCTTCCCAATTTAGCAGCAGGGATTTTCAAAACAGGAGCTTCTCCTGAACACAGCACTACACAAAGCAACTTACAGCTGCTGTTTCGGCAGGGAAGATAGCAGAGATGATGGGAAGGATTCAACTTATCATGAGAAACTATTAATGGTCCAGTCTGTCACGGGGTAATACAGAGATACAGGTGGATATAAATGAGGTTGTAATTGCAAAAAGCTCAATACTGTGTAGCCTCATATGCATCTTGCAAAGTGAAACAACGTGATTATATTTCTGTACCATATATAAATAGCTGCAGTTCACCCCAACATATTTTCTGGGAAAGGCAGTCAAAAAGTATAAATTTGCAGATGCACAATCAGATGAGAATACTATACACTGAATACAGATATTCTGCTTTGTCTGCTTTGTTTACATTAAAAAAAAATCACAGAGTAAACATTACAGTGGCTGAGTTTTGATCACACCGTGTGATCTATGTACAAGTTATACCCAGGTAAAGAATGTTTATCACATTCATCTCAAATGCAATAGACCAGTATCCAGTAACACAATTCAGTCCAAAGCAAAAGCAATGCTCTTGGCTTTTATGTCTCCTCAATTCATACATGCATCATGCAGAATCATGCATCAGAGACAGGGTCAGGGAGGAATTTTATGGGGCCAACATGATTTATTTCTTCATTTACCATGAAATCTAGAGTGTTATGTTAAAACCTATGGGATACAACAGCTCCACTGGAAACCATTACTGCTGCATGATAGGTGATATGCATTATATTAGTTAATATAATTATTTGTTCCTGAGAATCACCAAGGAGAAACAGAATGATCCGTGCATGAAGGAATTTATGGTACAACAGCTACTTTCTATGATTCTTGGGCACATAAAGTTCCCGCTGAGGCCTATGTCTGATAATGCTCTGTATAGTTAGGATGCACTTAGGGATTAAACATGGTTTTATTACAGGCTGTAATTCTAGGCATAAGAGTTCTTTTGTGAAGTCTTACAGGCACTATAGGTTATATTACTGATTGTTCAGAATAGTCCTGTGATAAATGGGGAAGAGTCTATTTACTCTGTAGCTTCTTAAAAGCATGTTTTAATCACAAGAAAAACACACTAATTGGTCTGTTTGCATGTCCGCAACTTCCTCTGTACCACAGAAGCTGCAGAAATGAGAAAACCCAGTTTGCAGAACGAAAAAAGTCAATAAAGTGAAAAAGAAAAAAAAAAAGAGAAAGAAATAAGAGCTGTGGACTGAAGGAGCTAGGAAGGAGTGGGTGTTATTCCAAGTTTGGTCTGGCCTCTCTTTCATAATACTTGACACTGGGAAGATTCACAATGATCAATTATCTTTTGTAATGATTAGGCCATCCTGAAGAAAAATAAAGACCTATACATACTATGTGATAAGAGAGGATACAATTTTTGCTATTCCACTTCTTTCCAGGCAGGTGCGTTTATTTGTACACTGAGTGACGAATCTTGCCTTAGAACAGTTAATCTGTCAATGGATGTCATTCTATAGATGAAGGTTAATAGAGATAATCCAGGTACCCCCATACACACATGAAATCTGTGGACATTTGAAAATATTTATTTAGAATAAAAGAAAAAAAAATCACGTCCAAGTGTCAAGACTGCATTCTCTCTCCCTACTCCCATTTTTTTTTTTTTAACTTGAGGAAATATGTGATTTCATTACACATACAAGTCTTCAAATACATCACAGAATTCATTAAGCACTAGGAAGACAAAAAGTCTTCTTTCCACTATTTCAAATACTAATAAGCTTTCTTTAATTTCTCTGAGATAATATTAGTCAGAAAAAATGGAATATAAATGTTAATAAGACAACTGGTGTCTCCAAAGCTTTGTTAAACACAATAGCCTGGGAAATTATAATTTATTTTAGATTTGATGAATCTGGTGAACACATTCACACAAGGGAGAAGTTGCAGTCTTTAACTTGCAAACCACATGGCAATATTTTGAGTCTGCCTCATGCTTTAAAGGTACAGATACATGTCCTTCTTTATGTGCACTGAAAGTATTTCCCCGAAGTTTTGCTAATCACAAGAAACATTGAAATTACTGATTTAAATAGTCTAAAGTTAGGTTGTCGTTGCATGAGGGAGACAGCTCAGCAAGTCTTCCTCCATCACTGCATCTGCCCTGTTACTTCTTCAGGATTAGGCTGCATGACTCCAGCCAGGGAGTCGTGAGTGGGCTTGGGACCATACCAGAAAATAAAATGAGAGCAAGGAGAGTCCTCCTCACCCCTGAGAAGAGAAATACATCTCAGAGGCAGTTTTTTCAGCTATTCTTAATTTGGAAGGACATTTTGCTGAAACAGACAAAAATATTTCTTCTTGCCAACCACAAAAGCAGAATCTGAAATCACTGATTGAAAGCATCAGTTTTCTAGAGCCTCTCAGATATGTTCTCTAAGAAATCTGTAATGCTTTACAAGGTTATCAGCAAAAAGAGTAGATCTACTAATACGGAAAAAACAAAACAAAACAAAACAAAACAAAACAAAAAAAAACAAAAAAAAACAAAAAAAAAACACAAAACACACACAATACAAAACGAGGCCCCTTTAATAAGTGGTTACTCTTCCAGATCTGCCTGCAGTACAGCAAGGGTCTTCCCCTTCCTGCAGTGGGCAAACTGCAGCTGGGACTGGTTTGAAAATTGGAATTATAACCAAGTACAGCTCTATAATGGATGCCACCCATTTCCACCTCCAAGGGATTCAAAAGATACGGTGTTAGGGCTCCATCTGCATTCAATATCTTGGGCGTTTTGGATGACTGTTACAACAATATCATGCCAAAGGATCCTGGCACCACTATCTTGCTTTCTTCAAAACCCATGGACTGTAACAATCTGTATGAAATTATGAAATGAATATGGAAATCAGTCATCCTCATCATAGAGAAAACTGCTGTTTCTCTGCACTGTAGCATGAAGAAGTAGGGTATAGTATGAGATTTGGGTCGCCAGAAGTCCCCTAAACCTTGGACTTCAGTGTAAATTAAGAACTAATGTCTCTGGCAATGATTATCTGAACACAGGTGTTTTCATGTACTGGGAAAGAAAACTAGATCCAAGCAGTTAGATTCTTTGGTTTAGGCTAATAAGCATCACAATTCAGAGATCAATTAAGCAGGTGAGCAGATAAACCCTTGGAAGGTCCTGATCCATTGGGCATGTTTCAATCAAACTTAGCAAACATTGGCAGTGTGGTATTCAACACAAAGCACTACATCTCAACTTCAATTACATTTTCATTTTTTTCTCATGATACCCCTTACATTCAAAATGTGTCAGCAGGCTCAGGTGCTGTAGCTGGAAAATATGGCTTCTTTCCCTGAACCCTCTCACCAAAATGCCCTCAAAAACTGCCTAGAGAAACCAGCTCTCTTGCTTCCTATCACACTTGAACTCTTTCCTGCACAGCTTCAAAAGGATAGGCAGGAGTTGGCCACCTCACAGCCAGGTGTATAGAGTGGTAAATGGAGTCCTTTCTGTGAAGGCAAGGCCCCATGCTGGCAAACAAACTACATGAAACCTCCACTTCTTGAGTAACTGCATTAAACACCAGGCTGCCTGCAAATGTTGTTTCTCTTTACTGATAGTGCAAGGAGCATCAGATGCCTAAAACTAGCTCCAAAGTTTTCTTCCTAGGGAAAGGGAGGTCAGAGAGGAGTCTGTCTGTCTGGTAATTTTCCACTGAGACAGTCATGGTGACTGTCCCTCAAACATCAGAATTTGATTTTTGCAAGTGGACATGATACAGACTGGTCTAAAGCCCAAAGAAACAGTCAATTCACCATCCTTTAACAGATGTGATTTGTTTCTCCAAAAAGGAGCATTTATTTTAAGTGAGGATGCACGGATGCATCTGCATCCATGAAGGTGTGTAATCAAGGCAAAGCCAGAGTTAGCTAATCTACCTCACAGGAGCTGTAGTAAACCTGTCAGTCATAAGATGCACCAGCTATAGCTACTAGGGATAACAAATGTGAATTAACAGCCTAATGCTTCAGACCATTGGAATGGTGCCAAAGTATGATCCACAGCTAATTCCACAGGTTTTTCAAAGTTAATATATGGGGGAAAGGTTGTGGACTGGGACATGCAGACATTTGAAAGAGATTGAGTGACCCATAAGGAATTTTGCTGAGTCCTGATCAGAGACGCAGTGCCAACACTTTATGTCAAAATTATAGAGGACAAAATAGATTTAAGGCTACGCTGAGGGACATGATTGATGAGCACAAATATGAGAAGCCAGAATAACACAGTGGGGTCACTGGAAGTCTTTGGAATGACTCCAGTGAGGCCTGGATCACTTAACAACTATAAAGTTGTGTCCACCACATAGCTAATCAACAGTTACTTATTTTTATCTACATCTAAAGCCTCAACTATTGAAACACATGCAAATTTAAAACTACTCCAAAAATAGAGAGAAGCCAAAGGAACTAAAAAAAATATAATGCCGGTAAATATGCCAAATTAATTCCAGGTAAAGGTGATGCCTTCTTTGATACATGACAAGAAAAGTAATCATTACTAGGCAGAGAAAAATAGAAGAATAGATGCTGAAGACCCTGGGATCTTCTCAGAATGAAGTACAATCAAAGAAAGGAACACACAGGAGCAGAAATCAGAATGAAGCTGTGTGAAATTATTAATAGCATAGTCATACCGCAGTCATACCTATAACATTATTGTCTGTGAACCCTCACCACAAACAGTGCTCTGCCTTTTCAGAAGTGTACAATGACCATGATCCTGTCCAAGTCATTTGCCATCCAGCTCGACAAAACAAAAGGAGAAAGGAAATAATTTTTTTTCTTCATTTTGAAAATGGGAACTCTAGAATTTCTTTGGTTTTTCCATAGATGATATCAGAAGCTTGCAAAGAAGCTGGGATTTAACCAGTTTTACATTCCTTACTTTCTCACAGACCATTCCTCCTTCTCAGACACATGTTCAAAATCAGAGTTCCTGTGGAAACTGATAATTATAGGAATGGAAGGGACCACGTAAGGATCACAGAATATTTTTGTCAGATGTACATAGTCCACATAAACTTATTACAATACTCACAGTATTACTGTACAAAAGGTGTTTCTAATGTGCAGCCTGAATTTTCCTTACGTCCTTACTTCAGTTCAAGAGCATGAGTTCTTGTTTGTTGCTATCAGACAAGGAGAAAAGACAATTTCCTTCCTCCCTCCAGCAGAAGGGTTTTTATGTATTTGAAGACTATTAGCCAATTCCCACTAGACTTATCTTCTGTAGACTAAACAATCCCTATTCATTCAATTTTTCATCATACCATCCAGATTGCTAATTGCTGGTCTCTGGACTTCTTCCAGCTTATCCCCTTCTTGCTTGCAGCACAGAGCACAAAACTGAACAAATACTCAAGCTAAGACCAGCGGAGCGCATCTCCAGGCGACAAACAAAAACACTAAATTCCCTTTCAGAGCAGAGGAAGCTGCACCATGTTCTTACTTTTAAGAAAGTTAGGAAGCAAACTAGTGTTTTAAGGTTAGCTTTTCTTGCTCAGCTTGCCTACCTTTGGCACAGGTCAAAGAGCAGCTTGCAACAAGCTAGTTTGAAAGCCAGACCAAGCCTCTTCACTAAGAGGTAAAGCTTTGTATATTGAAGAGCCATCAACACAGCCATGTTCTTCCCACCACCCTAAAATAGCTGCATGATAGCCCATTGTGCTGTGTAAAGGCACCAGCATTTTGGAGTTGGTCTGAGACAGGAGAGTAGTTATGTTTATACAGACCTAAAATTACATTCAGCTCTTTGAAGGCAACAGTGAGGATGAAGTGGCCCCCAGTGAAAATTAGTATGACACCCCTGGTCTAAGAGCTCTGCACTACACTTCTGTTTATGAGCTCTAGAAACTCAACAGTGATACACAACTGGTAGAGGGAAAGTAAACAAGAGGCAAAACCTTATGCTGGGTTCAGGGAAAAGCTGAAACATTCAAGCACATGGCTTTAATGTCACTGGTAACTTCCAAGCCTCCTTTGTCATATGTTAAATATTGCTCAGTTTCAAGAAACAAAACAACTTCAAAGCTCGTACTCAGAATCTATTAGCACATGTTCCTGTCTCCCTAAGAATGCATACATGGAAAATATGAGCATGTCTTTTTTCATGGAAATTTTATTACATTTTAAAATTGTTGAGCAATGGAGTATCTGAGTATTTAAAATGTCTGTCCATAATTACTGCAGGGCCCAAACTCGCTTCCTTTTATTCACCCCAGAATCATAGACTAATTTGACCAGGGACTTTTGGAGGTTTTCTGACCCAATCAAAACAAAGCCAACTTGAATCTGGTTGCTCAAGGGATCATCCAGTCAATCTTTTTAGTATCTCCAATGACTGGGATTCCACAACCCCACCTGCTTACTAAAAAATTATTTCTGCTGGTTTCAAAGGGTGTTATTGGCTAAAATATTACTCAATACTCACAGCAGAATGTGAACACAACTACAAAATATTGCAGCCAGTGTCCTGGTCTGCAGATGTGTCTCTCTGTGAATAGACAAGTTCACCTTTAAGGGCCAGACAATGAATTTTCTGCCCCCACAACAGAGATTTCAATGCAGTCAGTGGATCTCTTCTGGTGAGCATCTGGCTGTTAACAGCAGCAGAGCAGTCACATTTTGGCTCCCAGTGGTTAAAGGAAAAAATGCAATGCATGATGTAGCATATGGAAAACTGAAAGAATTAACAAAACAGTCCCTTTCATTGTCCTTTTAGAGATAGTGAAAAGATTGCAAGAAAAGTATCAAAAAAAAGCCAGCTGAAACATACCCAGGCCACAATTAAGAACAGTAATCTTGGAGAAGTACAATAATTCATAGTTCAAGTAATTTCAGAAATTGTACCAACATTAATAGATTTCTTTTTCTGATTTCCTCTGTATTTAGGGCTAGCAATCCTAATTTTTATCCCATTCCATACAGCAATTTTCATCAGCAGAGCTCAAAACATATTATAAAGTTCTCACTAACATGGGAGTTCTTCATTCAGAATCCACCAAGATCAGTGAAAAGTACCTCTACTGACACCCCCCAGCTTGTTTCGGTTCTGCTAACTAGCAATAAATCTATTCTATCTGGCATGTGCAGGGTGTTAGTCACTCATTGGCCAAACACTAGAAAACTTACAGTCTGCAATATAATCTGTCTGTTGATGGAGCAATATGGAACCACTCAGTGAATGTCAAAATGAGACTGAGTATATTGACAGCACAAGAACCTTAATATTAAGGTCAATAGATATCTCTATTTCTCACTGTTGTCATTTTAATGGTATACAAGTCTATTCAGTATCTTCAATACTGGGTCTGACGGACAAGGCCAGGTCCATTATTTAATAATTTGTCCACCTGAACTGGATCATACTTCCAAAGCATTAATTAACTGAACAGCCCCGCTTTGACTCGGGAAAAAACTACTCTGTTCACTAAATTTGACAGAAAGGGTCAATAGTCCCTGTAATGTAGAGGAGACATCCCAATTATCAGAGGTCTCTAGTATCACCTGCCATTTTTAGTTTCAGAGCTTACCACCAGGCTCAGCTGTGCACAGCTGAGCTTTCCGTAACTTTCATCTTCTAAGCACTGTTCTTCACTCTGCAGCAAACTGTGCAGGCAATAAATGGCCAAGTTTTCCATTACCTGAGATTTGGTTCAATATTTAGAGATTTACCCAGAAACGTAGAAGTATGAAGGGAAACTGTCGGGGCAAGGGAGGAGGAAAAACACACAAGCAGATCACTTTGTGAAGCCAGTCTCAACCAAACTCCACGCAGAGTTCTAGCAGAGAAGTTATTTTTCTTAATCAATGGTCATCTCTTCCTGATCTCAGTTAAAAAAGGCTTTCTAATGGTCACTCACTGAGCAAAAAGCAAATATCTGCATGGATAACTAGGGTAAAGAGAAATCATTATTTTCTGTGTATCACTAACTGCTTTGGTTGATTAGCACAAAATTTAGTTTGCACTAATCAGTCTGAGGAGAGAGGTGCATGAAACGAAGCTGACATACTGTTTGTTTTGTGGTGTTTCTTATTTTTCCATTTTTTTCCGCTTCTAGATAAAAGCAGATACCTTAATACCCCAAGTATTGTCAGCATTTTCAAACCCTCTGCATGAATATAAAGCTCAGAAATGGAAAATTTCTAAAAGATGGGTCTGCACAAGACTATTATGTTCAACATTACTATGTTAAATAGCTGGCCTAAATATAGATGGCTAGCAAATACATTTATTAAATGAACTTTGTATTGGAAAACAAAATATATCACTTTTGAAACAAAAAGATATGCCAAATTAATAAATTGGAAAATTAATCTAAAGTTAAAATTATCTTTTACCACAGTGGTATATAAATGTGAAAAATTTTCTTTTTCTCAGGTTTGGGTTTTTTCTTCACCAAGCATTCCAGAGCTAAAGCAATACTTTTGTCGTTTTCTGCGGTAAATCTCTGCATATAATGAAGTAGTGGTTCACAATACTAATATATGGTCTCAAAGCCTTCATGGCTCTTGTGGGCTTAAACAGATTTTATGGATAGCTCAGGCCTCTGTATGAAGCAATGGGTAACAAAGGCAATGATGGAAGAAAAAAAAAACAGTGAAAATACTGTTTTCCTGGAAGGCACTATTTCCCTGGATTTCTCTTTCCTTGCTGTACCAGGCCATTACAAAAGGCTGTGTATCAGTGCCATCAACCTGTAGCCAGTTGTCTGGACAGTATAGGAAGAAAAACACTCCCCAGTTTATTTCTAGATTTTCCCCAATCTACTTGAACATTAACATAAGCATATCTTGCTGTGTTTTAGGCCAAGAACCAGACTGGGCCCTATTGCTCTGCATGAAATTATTCACCCTCCTTGTTCTTCACGGTTTATTAGCAACCCTAGGAAGATGCAGTGAAAACCTTCTGTATCTTCTTCCTTGACTCTGAACATGAATTCTCCCTCCCTCTGTTTATTTTGTTTCTTTGTGTTTACAAACATTACAGCCACTGCATTTTACGAACTTACAAAACCAAGCTGACTGCATGCCATCGTGCATCAGCTCAGTGCCGACTGCGAATTGAATAAGATAATGCAGCATGCAACACTATTTGTAGAAACCTGTTTTCAGTTTGTGCATACAAGTATTCACACTGGTTGTGACATTGTCCAGTTCAACAAAGACAACAACACTATGTGATCTATGTGACAAGTCATCTCTCTAATGAAACAGAAATACCAAATCTACCAACAATACCAGATCTGTTTGATGCTGCTCTGACATCATGTCTATAATTATTTTCTATCAACAGCCTAAGTGAATATGTTCAAATAATGAGCACTGTTCAAGGAAACTGCTTTCTTCATTTTGTTATTTTTGAGGCAGAAAAGTGAACGTAGATTTATTCAACTGATTATTCATCCCTAGTACATTATCTGTAGTACCTGAGTCCTATCTTTTTTCTAATTAAATAGGTAAAATCTCAACTTGTCTGTGGTCTTCTGACATTTAGCTAGTCATCATAATTTGCTTCTTCTATAAAGGTAACTATTTTTAGCATCTATATTATTTTTCTTATGGCATATTTTAAAAATACACCTGTTCCTATTTCTTCAGAGGCAGAGGAATAACTCAAGAGTTTTCTTCAGGCAGATTGCAGGAACATCTCCTCCAGCTCTCCTGTGCCCCCATGTTCATCAAAGAGCTGTAAAGTCTCAATCAAGTAGACTCGAACAATAGTCTGATCACTGGATGGAAACTGCCTTTTGTCTATTGCACTGGACAGGGATCTTCACAAGATACACCATCTTGGAATTCACTCTCATCACAGAGAGTTCAGAGGATTTACTTCTGATTTACACCTCAACGAGATCAGAGTCAGGCCTTTTCTCCAAGCTATTTTTATATTTAAATAAAGGTTGATTCAGGGATAAATTTTTTAAAAATACATATTTTTCAGTACACAGGAGTGAAAGGAATTCCCTGAGCACATACTCACTTTTGAATAGCAGCGCATGTTTCTTAAGGGGGAAAGACTGTATGTATCTGTGCCATCCACGGTGATACCGCATTTCGAATCAACTCCCATTTTCGCCTTAATTGTTCTGTCAACCTGTTTGGGATCTCATCTACCTTCCTCATTATGGCCTTCAGAGGGAGGGCTCCTACCACACTGAGAGTCAAGAGCAGATCATGTCCCTCATTTAGACTCAACACATCTTTCCACAGCCCACTAATTGCATGGCAGCTCGGGCTCATTTGTCTTCCTGGATCGTTAAAATTCATCACCATGCTCTGTGAGCTCTCATTCCTGCCCTTGGATGGGCAGCTGTAGATTATTTAGCCAGACCAATCCCTAATGTTTTTAACTAGGAACTGACCCCAGCACCTGAGCACCTGCTGAGCTCTTAGTCTCTGTCATGTTAAAAGAGTGCACAGAAGGACCCAAGCCATCAAAAGCATCCTGCTGCATTACATTAAATATTGATAAAAAATATGCAAATTGTTTATTGATCTTCTCCAGGAAGGGCTGAGATAATGAGAGAGGGACTGTTTGAGATGATGCTTGGGATTTTTAACTTTTTTTTTTTTTTTTTTTACATTAGGCTGTTGTTGATAGCTGAAGTTAATGAGGTCTTTCGGTTCACTCGGTATTTCAGACCTTACCACTGGTTTGAAGATAAAAGAGATCAATGCACCTTTATTGTGCATCACTGCCAGCAAGTGCCCTGAAAAGGGCAGGAGTATTTGTACAGGTGCAATGCCAGCACTCTTTACTAACTTTACCTGGACTGCTCTGGTTAATATTATACTACTCTAAATTGTCTTATCCTTTGTTGTATTTGTTTTCCAAGGCTAGAAGCTGATGTTCACACTGTCTTCAACTTATTAGGAGCTCAGTATATAATTAATGCCCAGAGACCAGTTGTTTTTTCTTTCCCCTTTGCTCAGAGCATTAACTGCATTGCATATGCTTCCTACCCTTTACATGATTGACATGTGACATATTTTAGCTGTCTTCTATGCCTCATCCTCATGGTGGAAATTTGTTCACTTTTAATATCCTTGGGGTTTGGGGGCGGGGCGGGGGGGGGGGGGTGTTCTTTCTGTTCTTTCTCTTCCTCAAATTTTTGGGTGCACTCTGATGCCTCAGGGAAGTAAGCAAGAAGAAATCCAAAGCAGCTGGACCAGAGAACATTTGCCCCCACACAGACCATCCATTTGAAAACAGAAATCTACCACACCTAGTTTATCTGCAGGATGTTCCTTCTATGCCTCCACCAAGCCTAATTCCAGATAGAAACACTGTGGATGTGGCTGCAAGAAGTGGCCCTCCACAATCGGGTCCCCATTGAACAAATTCCTGAAGCATTTGTATCTTGTCTAGGAAACAGCAAGAGACAGGTTAGGAGGGTTTGTCAAAGCAGAGCCCAGGCTGCAACAACTGTCATTCCAGACTGGAACTGATTTGAAACAGAGCCTCCCTTCCCAAAGCAGCTTCAAAATCTCAACATAATTATTTAAATTTTCTTAGGATTTGGATGAGCCCATCTAGGTGGAGACTGGAACTGTGTTAGGAGCTACACAAAACCATGTTAAGCTGCAGGCTTTTCCCCATAAAGCTTACTGTTCTTACATGAACCCAAGCAGATACAGATGTGATCTGAATGTGAGAGAGTGATTGATTGGTAGCAAGGAAAGATCTCAGGTTTCTCCTTTGCCAGATGACCCAACCATGTACCACCCTGGGCAGTGCCCAGGAAACAGAGGAACAAGGCTACAACTTCTTTAGGTTTTTTTTAATTCCCCCCTAATAACCCATAACTGGCAACGTAGAAACAGAATGAGATAGCAAGCAAAGGGACGGAGAAGTGGGAATACTTGCTGCAAATCACAACTGATTAGTGATAAGACTGCAAGCACAGCACAAATCTCATGGGTTCCAGTTTGCTGCTGTTGTTCATGGACCGCCAGTGTCCCTGTGGACAGTTATGCACATGCCTGCAACAGGCGATGCCATCCTGACCTGTACTTCTAAAAGCAGCAATCTTTTTTCTTAATGATACAAATTGGTTTTGTCACAAAATGGTATTGCCTAGGAAAGGTATTCCCAAAACAAGCAGAGAGCAATAAATGTACATGGACGAACACTGTCAGCAAAATATCAGAAAAGTGACAACACCTGGGGACAATGTACCTAAATGGGATGGCCAAACAAAATTTGGGATCTGCAATGCCCAAATTCAGGTCCCTGGTGTGTCAGTTTGAGAGTAACCTGGAGTTAAAAACTTGGCTGTACCTTGGTCCAGGGGCCTAATCCTGGATCTACTTGTGTACTTAGTACTCCTGCCACATGCAAACACTACTTTACAAACACTGGTTTGTAAAGCTGGTTGCTTTCCTGCAAATCTGCAATGTGAAAGCACATACTTCAACTCCTTCATACTTTTTAAAAATCTTCTACAGATTTGGATATAGAAAATCTTAACTATAAAATTTCAAGTATGTTATTGCTAGAAACAGCTAAATCCTAGCACTGTCAAGAAAAAATCTAGGAGTAATTACTAAAGATATTCCAATTAATAAACTGAATATATTCTGAGGGTTTTTTTGTATCATTCTATATCAACTAAGACTATGGTAGAAAAATATTTTACTTGGGCTATGCTTTCTCAAGGGAAAATACTCTGCTGAGAGCTTGAAGAAGTTGTTTTTTCCAGAGCAAATCAGAAAAATAGAAATTTTTGATTGATGGACTGTACTTCCCTGTGTACAATTTCAAGATTTATGCCATACTATTGTGTATGTCAGTGTACAACAGACCTGAATTATTAATTGCTCAATGATTCCCATTCTCTGAATGATACACTCCCCCAGTGCTTCTCTGAATGTGTATTCTGTACATGTAAAACAAGAGCAAAAGCATTACTGCATTCCCAGATAAACAGAGGCATTTTTAGGATTGACAGTATTTCTCTGCCCCCACCAAGAGAAAGAATCAACCAATTTAAAATCGCTAAGCAGCAGGGAAAATATTTTTTTTCCCCATGTCTTTCACACCAGAGTATTTAATTATGAATTTATGCAAACAAAAATTTCAGAGCTCTCAGTGCTCCAACAGACTCTTGCCCGAGGTGCTTTCAAGCCCACAACTGCAGAACAGAGGGGGCGGAGTAGAGCCCCAGCATTTCATACAATCAGCTTTGAAAGCATGTTACAGCCTGTTTAGTTGCAGGGCCCTATTCATTTTCTGTGTTTCAAACAACAGTCATTTGTTTGAACACTGCTTTCTATTTTTTTTTAAGTCCCTTTAGTCAAAAAATGAAAACATATGAAAACAAGAACAAAAGCTAAGTGCAAGTGGAAGACAATAGAAGGAAGCTGTTAAATGTGACCAAGGAAATCATATTTTTTTCTTTATTGGCTGTATCGGAACTGAAAACACAGACAAAGGAGCTGCTAGTTACACTTTTGTAGACTGAGAATAAGGCCACTGAAGCCATGGTATCTTCATCTATTAACGAACCCAAGGTATCTTTGTGTTACTTTACCATAGAAAACATATTTGCATTTCAAAACCCTGATTCCCATTTAAGCAAAGGTCACTGTAAACATTTCAGGTGATGTAAGCAGACCTCAAGGTAGGAGCAAACTATATTTACATCTACTGAATTACTACTTTGAACAGTCAGAGTGGCATGAAGTAGCCTTCGTGTCAATAGAAATCAGATCTTTATTTCCAAAAGAATAATGCAATGACCACACTAATAGTTAGTAATGACCAATTTGTAAAACCAGATGATTTTAAATAAAATTTTCCACATAATCTTCCAGTTAGTAGTTTATCTTTACAGGGGGTTTATGTTTTTCAGGTGATGGTTATACACCGTGCAACAGGCTCTACAGGAATTAAGGAGCACACCAACTTCACTTCTGTATGTTCGAGCAGAGATGACTCAATTGAAAAGGGAATTACATCCCAGTTTGAAACAAATCCTTCAAACCTTCTAGAAAATAGACAAGCTCCAAATGCATAACCCAAGTCAGGCAGTCCCAACAGCTGCCCAAGTATCACCCACTCCAGCAGTGGTGGGAGCACTTCCCTGGATATGCCAGAGCTGCAGACCTGATGGACCCCACACTACCTGCGTGTTTGGGAGTGACACGCTGGGAGCCTCACACCGGTGGTCCTGCAACCACTGGGAACCTCTACTCTTAGATGGTCTCTCAGGGAAGCTAATTCAAAATGAGGACCTGCGTGAATCCTAGGAAATGCAACTGACAGCAATCTATCCAAAAAGCTCATAAGATCTATGAACTTAGGAGATTCACAGAATCACAGAATGGTTGGGGTTGGAAGGGACATCATCTAGTCCAACCCACCTGCTAAAGGAGGTTCACCCAGAGCAGTCCACACAGAAACGCATCCAGACAGGTCTTGAAAGTCTCCAGAGAAGGAGATTCCACAACTTCTCTGGGCAGCCTGTTCCAGTGCTCACCCAGAGCTTTAATGATTTCTAAAGTAGAAATAAGACAGCTGGAAAGGAGGCTGGATGCCCAGCTGCACCATGGGCTACAGGGTCAGCAGCTGGTAGTCTGGGCTTTCAGGCTCCCAAATATTTTAGGAACCTCTCCCTGAGACAGACATGATCTGCTATCAGTTACACGAGGGAGCTACTGACCTGGCAGCCATGGTCTCCTCAACACTCGCTGGGCAGGCAAGCTAGCAAGAAAAGAGAAGTCATCAAAACTCTTCCTCTGCTCCTTTGTCTCCATAGATTATTTTGGATTTGACAAACAGCAGTTTTCTGGGAAGAAAGGATTCTCTCAGAAAACACCCAGCTGAGCCCAAATTTGACTCACCTCAAAACGTGCAGCTATCTCCAGCAAACACAGTGTCATATACACCTGAAAACAGGAATACACAATACTGAAAATGAACTTTTTTTTTCCACAGGATTCCCACACTGCCAGAGAATTAGTGAGAAAACAAACTGTATCTGACAGATATTAATCACATCGCTTAATACACAAGCACCAGGTGTGCTGGAGATGAAATGGTAGAAGAATTGGTACAGAATAAAATTAATTGTTTCCAACTGTGTTTTTCACAGAAGAAAACCCTCTAGCATGTCTCCCTAATTTTTTTAATAATTATTAGTCATTCTTTCATCAATGAATTGTAAGTTAATATTCTGAAGTCAGTCATTTGGAAAGAAAAAAATACAGGTATGCTCAGGAATGACAAAATGCTGTTCAAAGAAGAGCAGTACTGCCACACCTGCAATCTACTTTGAAAAATTACCTGAAGCCCACAATTAAAGCTCTTGAGAAGAGAGCAGAACATAGTTAGATTCACCTTTAATAACACTCTCATATCAAATACTGTCTCATCTCACCCTAGCAGCCAAAAAGGAGAATTATCAGTGTTGACCCATATTCGCAGACTGTGTTGGGGTTGCCAACAAGGATGTCAGAAGCCACAGCACAGCATCTGAGATGTCACACATTAGTACCCCAAAAGCAGAAGATGCTTAAGATACTTCGCTGTTGGTTTCCCAGCACTCCAGTTAGAACAAGCTAGCACAAATTAAAAGAGAAAAAAAAAATTACTGTATGAACATTTCTCCCTCCAGAGATAAATTTCTTGACTCCTTGGCTGAGGACCAGGCATCTGTTTGTTTTTATATTTGCAGGTAAGCATGGCAACAGCCACAGTGAGGTCACTGAAGAAATGTTTAGGTTAATGTAATCATTTTATCCCTTTGAAATATAGCATGTCTTCCGAGCAAAGCCGCACACCGGAGAAGCAAGATCTTTGTTTAAGAGCAAGTGACCTTGCTCTTCTCTTCATTTCTGCTTGTTTTGCACTAACATAGCTCAGCTGCTTTCTCCGCTATTGTTTAAGGAAATTTCTAGATACAAACAGGAGCCCAGTGATGTCAAGATTCAATAAAATCTGCACCATCATTACTGATGACTGAAGAAGTGTGCATCCAGGAGAGAGAAGGCTCTATCAACTTCCCCAGTCACCACTGCCAAGAGGAAGGAGCATCTAGTTGATCCAATCCTTGACCTCCAACAGCTCCACATCAGCATCAATTACATGGTCAAAAACATAGGGCTGGCCCTTCCTGCCTTTGGTCTCCAGAACCCGTGCTGCACTGGAAGACACCACTGCAGGACGGTCAGACCAAGCTTTAGGTTTCTGCACTGCTGGGGATCACCTCCTGCTCCTGGGACACCTCTGCCCACAGGCACTGTGCCACCCCACTGCCAGCAGGACCAGGGGCATGGGGAGATAGAGGAGATCTTTGTAGGACAGAGGAACTGCTTCAGGTGGGACCTCCTAGGAGCAGCAAGGCATATGATCCCGAAGCTCTCTGAGCTGACTCTGACCTCTTCAAAGACATATACAACTCTTATCGACACCAGCAGGAGAAAGACCCAGGGACTCTGTAGGAAAATGAGGGATCCTATTAGTCTTATCTGGATTCATCGGAGAGAAGTGCAGAGACACTTGTATCACATCGCCAGTGGGTCCTTTCAGCACTCTCAACAGTGAAAGTAATGTACACAGTCTTCATTGTACTGTCCAGAAGAAACACACATTATTTATTGACTGGAAGCTGGAAAACTGAAGCATACCAGCCTTCTTAATACTGCAAGGAACTGATTCGGTATCCACTGAAGTTTTTTTCATTGTCTTTAATAAGCTTTAATACACAGGTTCACTTTTTGATTGAATCAATGACAGAACTACAAGCTAGTTTGCAACAGGACTGGTTGTGCTATTTACTTAGGATACGCATCTACTGCTAAGCACTTTCTTTTTCTCTCTTCCTCCTCTCCTGTTATTTTTATATTTGTTTTCAATAGATCTTTTTTGTGCCTACAACTCTGGTATTCGACAAGTGAAAACACTAATTGGAATCAGATACTGAGATTTTAACGATAATCATATTTCCTATTCAATAAAAAGCAGATGAGCCTTAATTTGAAAAAAAAAAAAAAATATATATATATATAAATCACATTAAAGGTCAACAGACGCAAATACCCCCTTCATTACAGCCACTGATAAAACCACCTGTGATTTTCAGTGGCATCCAGATTTAGGTCTACTGATCAAACTGATAACCGCACAAGAGAGGAAAATCAGGATCCGTACTGAAAATTCAAGCTGACATTCTGACCTTAACTCATGCTGTGGTTCTTTTTGAAAGGGAGGCAAAGGAGCAGCTTTCTTCTCAACAGCATGAGTTCAGACTGAAGTGTCATCCCACATTTTCCTGTCCCTCTTTACATAGTTTCATTAAACAGTGCGTAAATATGTTCCAAGATGATTAAATATTTAAAAAGGGACAATTCCTTGCATTAGGCAGAGTGCAGTCAAAAGGCAAAGTGCAATCAAAATTAGCACATTTCAGAGGGACAATGTTTTTATCCATACAAAGTCTACAAAGACTTGTTTTATAGTGAGGACTCAATGCTTTTAAGGAAAAAAAAAATAAAAATAAAAGGAAAAAGTCAGCTTGTATTGCCTGTTGGTTTCTCCAGTGATCCTTATAATAATATAAAACATCTTTTTTAAATGCTCAGTTTCCACTGGAAACTAAGCTTGCCAATATGGAAAACAAAACATCAGTTCCTAATCTTGCAAGATCTGGAGATCTTGAGTATATATGTTTTATTTTGATATTTCCATGAGTTTCTTAAATGCATAATGCTGATGAGATTGTTTGTCTGATTTTGATGCAGGTGATGTACTCTGAGCTCAGTGATCCAAGAGAAAATTTCCCAGCAGGCCACACTTGACAAGCAGGTGTCACTCAATCATGCACGTTTTCACCTCCCTGAGAGGACAGATGGTCCCAGCCTATTTAGCAATTCCACCCTCTGTTGGCAGCCCCCTCTTCAATGCAGTGCCATAATAAAGATGCTCTGAGATTTGTGTTAATCTGTGGTCTTTGGGGTAAACTGTAAACAAAGGGTGTAGAGTTATCGTTTCTCATTATGAGCTGGACCTCTTATCTTCTCCTCTGCCTATAGCATACAGATATCTTTAATAGCCTATACCCCTGGACTCAGCTTTCATGGAGATTAGTTCCTATCATTTTAAGCACCACAGAATTACTTCGTCTGCAGAGACTTGACCTAATCTGTTTGAGGCTTTTACTATAAAGACAGTAAGACAGTCTTTTTTCCCTCCAAATTAGGAGAACAATGGTTTAAATTGGCAATAGCTCCTGTTGCTGAATTTTATGCATATGCATCTATTATACTTGCTGATTTCCTGCTCAGAGGTAGTATTATTCTTCTCGTCATCATTCAGAAAGAAGAGCAGCAAGGATTGGGAGGGGAGGGAATAAAAAACCTTACAACTGAACACCATGTTGAGGGGGGTTATTTGTCGAGTCTTTTTTCACTTCTGTGATACATTTCCACTGCATCCAATTTCATGTGTGTAAAATGAAGATTATCTTCTCCTCACAATCTGACAAGTTTAGTAGGGAAAAAAAGGCAGAGGGAGAGAGAGGGTGCCTGTAAGATTTCCAAGAGTCAAGTCTGGTGCCTTCTGTAATGTGTGCCATTAGGGAATTTTCCAGGAGTTTCTACATGCAGAGAGGAAAAAGAAGGTCAAAGGTTCAGAGTCCTCATAACACTACTCAAAACAAAGCCAGAGCTGCTTCCAGCACCAGCCTGTGTCATGGAATGAGACTGGAAGGATATCACATCATTAAAATGAATTATCCAAATTCATGCTTTTATTACAATTTTAAATCTCTTAATCTCATCTTTCAGGTGCAACAGAGATTGCATGAAAACCAGGGAGCATCATACTTTAGTTCTGGTTTGTAGCAGACTCTTTAAGGTGGTCTATGAAAGATTCATGGTGATGCTAGTGGGTTGTGCATCCAATCAGAGTGGCTGGAGGGACAGAGGTCAGCTGATGGAAAAGGGAATATTGTCCAGAGTTTATCTCTGAAAGGTGGAGGAAAATTTTCACCTGTTGAAGCTGGTGGAAAGAATTTAACAAGGCTTATATGTGTGTCATTTCAGAAGTCCTTGGGTTTCTCATTCTTAGTCACAAATCTTGGAATTCTTACCAAGTCCTGGAAAAGAATAATGCTTTTACATGATTTTGTCAAAGACAAAAATAAACACTAAATAAGAGTTCAGAAGAATCAGCTGGCATGTAGCAAAGCTGAATAGATGGCAGGGGAGACATCATGTCCCCACAGGTCTCCAGGAAACATATTTTTTTGCTTTGTTACTACCTACATAATCACTATATTCCTCACAGGGTAACAAACTGTTGCAGACCTTGTGCTGGAAGCAGCCATGAGGTAACAACTGAGGATCCTCATCACTGACTCCAAGTCCTTAAAAGACTAACAAGTGAGATAGGGATGGATATAGAAGACATTAAAGGAAAAAAAAAAAAAAAATCAGATTAGAAGTCCTGCATTAAGGTTTGACTCAGTCTTGTGGTCGTTGTACACTCTGCTGCTTGTCTTAGGAATTGGTCACCTGTGCAAATTCAGTGGTGCCCAGGGGCCTTAGCAGAGGTTGGGGATTCAAGAGCCTCAGTGTTGCCCTGAGCATCACACTGGGCTGAGGACACAGTGGCACAGGCACATCCAGCAATTTCAGCCTAGATCTGCATGAGCAGGGGGGCATAGCCCAGATAAGATCCCTAAGCTATGCAAGAACTTTAATTCCCATGATAAAATACCCCATTTTCCCAGACTTGTCTATTAGTCTGGGCTCAGCAATAGCTGCAAGGCTGAACAATCAGACCTAGCTCACCCTCAGCTAGTGGGAGGAGAGAAGAAAGGGCAACACACTTTACCTTTCCGTGGCTGACTGTGGAGATGTGCCCTGAGACTGAAGACAACGGCATTTCTAATTTCACTGCTTGTCTTCTGGGTCACTCATCAGACTATTGGCAAGTCATTTTGTCTCCCCCCGCAAAGGCGTCCATGATGGGGACTTCCCGTGGACAAATAACATTCCCTAAACTGGGATGTTTGTCAAAGGTAAAGAAGAATAATAAATAGCACCAGAGTAGTAAGATATCAAGCATACTGAGTATCAAGTCTCTTGCCTTTCAGCTCAGTACCCTGTAGAGTACCTGCTAGAGCAGTTCCCATGTGAACACCTGCAAAGCTGGTGTGCCTGGTCCCTCCAGGGCCCATCCACTTTGCCCACACTGCTCAGTGGTCTCCAGCTCTCAGGAGCTACAACAATATTTCCACAGACTGCTTGGGCATATGTTCCTTTTTTATTTTTCCTTCCGAGAAACGGAGCTTTGCTCTCTTACTCCCTTAAACACCCAAGTCTACAAAGCACCCCTGTACTTCGTGAACTCAAGCCATTTGAGCAGCCTGTGAGTATATTTTGGATAAACCACTTGAATTTTCTCATTCCCATCATGAGGAGAGCTCATAGGAAATAAGAAGTGAGTGACTAACAAGCTAAACCACTGTAAGTTGTTGCCAAATATGTCTTTCACTGAATAGAGGAAAATATTATAAGATTATTTCATGTAAATTCAAACCGCCGTCAAATGAAATATGAGCGTATGAGTGGCTACAGTGGGTCACACCAAAGGCATGGCTAGACATACTCTGTTTGCAGCAGTAGCTGTAAGCAGATGCCCAAGTAAGAATAAGACCAAGACATGTGGATGTGACAGTCCTTCCTAAGCATCTCCAACCTTCAGCTGTTTCAGCTCAGGGACTTCCAAAACCGGAAGAACAGAACAGAGAACATGAAAGCTGAAGCAAAACATAGATTCTAAAACTAACAAATTCATTCTAATAAGATGATGTAGTAAAATTTAATTTCAGATATATTTGAAAGGATATTCAGAGCTTAAAATGAGCAAATGAGCTAGCATCTACTTAGTTTGTCTGGGACACTGTTTTGTCTATTTTATTTTATTTTATATTATTTGGTATTAGCAGTAAGATCTGGTGACTTTTAAAAAGTATTCTAAGGGGAATATAGCTGTATGTGAGAGGAAAGGACCATTTCTTTCTTCTGTATCTAGCCGTGCTCACAACTATAGAACACCACAAGTGAGAAAGAATAATGCAGTTTCAAAAGAAACATGAATCAATCACATCAGCAATATCATACATGCAGCACTATACCTTCAGTAATAGGTATGCACCCTCTGGCTCTGACTTAGAAGCTGTATGCATATGCCTGTGTATTAATATGCTCCCACATGTGCATTTTCCTAGTGCAAAACCATTTCCACCACTGAAAGAAGGGCGGCAAATATATCAATTATCTATTTTGCAGAGCAGCATTTGTTCTTCATCCATACACCCAAGGAATAGGGTACATCCCAGAGTAGTTATTTCTCAAGCTTCTGTCAGTCCTCTTTCCCATTCTGACTGGTGCTTGATTCACTGAAGCATCAATTGACAGTAAAACCCAACTGTCTATGATCTTATTTTGGCAGAAACAGAAGGAAAGAAGCAATGCATGCAGTAATAGGTTACTCAGATCCACATGCTTTTTGTAGCTTGCACACAACCCTGTTCCTTTCTCCAAACCTCTCCTCAGGTCGTATCATGGCAGTGGGGATCTGGGCTGCCATTTAACACAGCTGGAATCAGTGTCCACTGTGGAAATGAAAAATGTGTCTTCTTGAACCTACAACCTCCCTCTGATTACTGGGAAAGAAACAGCTAAATTATTTAATGTGTTGGTGTTAAATACCCACTTACACCTCTGGAAGGTGTCACCTGAGGATCATAATCTTGCCTATAAAACAAGCACAATAAAACTGATTGATTTAGAAGAAAGAAGAATCCTACAAGATGTTATTGTCCTTAGGACTGGAATAGGACAATGCAAGCAAGTAAGGGGAACACGTATCCTGCCTCTTAAGGACTGGAAGGGAAAAGAAAAGATGGATTAGAAAAGCATAAAACAGACAAGCAGAACTGTGTGTACACTGCTAAAGTTCCTGGGGACAAGTTGACTGGTTACTCTTAGTAGGAAGGAGAATAAGGGAGGCTTTAAGGCACAAAATGAAAAGGGGACACAGAAATCTGCTAGACAAGAGGGAGATAAGAGATTCAGCTTTTGAATTTATTTGTGAAAAGTCATAGACATCTGAGATGATGTATCCACAAAAGCAAAAGGGAATGCACCATATATTAAAGTCTCAATCTAAAGGGAAAGTTGGGCAAGGACCAGCCTCTGGCTGTTAGAAACACTTGTGGACTCTCCAAACACATACAGCATTGGAGGGATGAATCTGTAACTCAGACATACCAAAACAGCCCCAAATCCAAGTTCTGTCCCTTATGAAGTAACAAAACAATTATGGAAAATTCTTACTAGAATGAATGCAATACTATGTGTCACAGAGCTAGGTTTTGTTGACTTTACATTTCTGTCGAAGTAGCAGAAAAAAACACAATGCGCTGGTTAGTGAAAGAAACGTATAATTGCCTGCTTCTCTTTTAAGACAAAAATTACATTACTTGTGGAAATTCATGATTACTCACAAATACTGGTAGTCCCTGAGCCTTATCATAACTCCAACCATTTTTGGGGGGTTTGGGGCTTTTTTTCAGTGAGAAAGTGTGTTATTTGCATAATTTCTTTTTGCAACTCTTTTTCCATAATATTTCATTTAGTTTTTACTAGTGGAAATCACATTGCCCATTCTCTTTTTATATGCTTTCCTACTCTTTTTTTCTTCCCCTCAGTATAGAAGGTTTTCCTTTGTGAGCATATTATCAAAAATTCCTAACAAAAATAAGGGTTTATTTTTTTCGAAATTACAATAGAATATAGCTGCTAAAATGAGAAAAAGCATTGAAATTATTGATAAAACTAATTTAAAACATTTTCCTTCAGCTAGCCCTGAGAACTTGTGAAGTTGTCTCAGATTTAAGATCATTTGAGATTCAGTTAAACACAGTAATTGGTTGTAATCCAGCCCATCTATGCTAAAAGCATTGCTAGAAACTCCTCATGTATTTGAAAGGAAGAGCTGAAAGTCAGAGAAAGAATAATTTAGCATATAGCTCAGAGGTATCATTAGTAGCAACAGCGTGATGTTCAGAACAGGGAAATTTAGGTTGAACAGCAGGAGAGGAGGCTGAGCGCAGTCATGGGCATGATGAGAGGCAAAAGCCACTCTCCCATCACAAGACCCCAGGCACGTCACTCCCAGAAAGTTTTCCCCATGCTCAGCTCTTCATCCCCTTTTTCTCCAAGGATAAATCCCCAACAGTGTTAAATTACAGGTCAGGCCCCAAAGTAATCGTTAAAACTTGATTGCTCAGCGGATGAGAAGTTGTCCTTCTATTAATACACTGAAAAAACATAGACTTAATGAGAGACAGTAAGATGCAACTTTTCTCTTGTTGCTGTCCTTCCACCATGACCACTCCTCCACATTGACCTGTCTTTGTGGATATCACATCTATGTCTAACTCGAGGATTTCAGGGTTTTTCAGGTTCACTTGCCAGCCCTTACACCTTCTTCCAACACAAATTTTGAACCCTTCTAACTGCATTAGATTCATGTATCTTAAGACATCTCTTTAAGACCAGACATCAAGCAGGACAAGAAGACTGGCAGAATTATCTTTTCTACTTTAAAGTTTTTGTGCCCTTTTAACAAGCAAAATAATATTTCACTGTTGGGTCTTTTTGGGAAACTAAAAAAAAAACTAAAACACGTCAACCTGATATCCACAAAACCTGCTCCAAGCAGAACAGGATTTAAGCACAGCATAATCTTTCCCAGAGACTTTTTCAAACAAAGATGCCGTGGTTTTATTTGGTTTCTATTTAACTCTCCTGAGATGTCTCTCTTTAAGTCCAGGCATGAAAAATACATTCTCAGTCCAGACACAGAGATTTTAGAAAAGAGAAATGCAGTGAGACAGCATTTCATTTGCAAGTCTTTTACATTTTAACAGTGTATACTGCTTTGCACTCAGCAAACATTACTGAAACTGCTGCTCCCTAAAAAAAAAGAAATCTTTAAAACTGTAATATTTCAAATAGTGTACATATCGTATACCTGCAGTATAAAAAAAGCTTTAGCACATCCGCAAACATGGGCACAAGAGATGCAGGTATTTGTGTTTGTGCATAGTATGTACAAGCAGATGATACACAACATATACTGCATATTAATATGTGTGTGCAATGTTACTTTCTAAAACTAACGTACCTAATTTCAGAAATAACAATGTTTGGAAAATGAGCAGCCAAATCCAGCCAACAAACACTTTTCAATTGATACCTGGGAAAAGCAGAAAAAGAAAAAAGGTTAAGGAAAAAAAAAAAAAAAAAACAAGCTTAGACCTAACTTGTCATACATGAAGAAAAGAGATGGATTTTAGTCATCATAAAAAAGAATTCAAGTTTTTCTAGTGTTTAGTCATATTAATCAGGTTCTAAGAAAGGAAGCAAAATTGAATAGAACTGACTAGTATTTGTTTGCATACTTTGGTGAGCTTTTCCATAATAATAAATGTAGCTCACACCCTTTTAAGCCAAGTAATTGTGTCTGGGAGCTCTGTTTTAAATGTGCTCTGGGGCATCTCATTGTTCCCACTGAGTGTAAAGTAGATTGTTTCTATGCTTAAGGAACTACAGTGTGTGGGATTAAATAATACACTTAATCAAGAGGCTAAAATGACTGCATTCTTGCTACTTCAAATGGATTCCAGGAAAGAAAACCACCCAGGATCAGTGAAAACATACTTTTACCATCTCATATTTTATTAATACACAATCTGTAGTGCACCCTACTTAAAACTGCACTTAAGGAGTATCTAGCTATGATATTACACCACCACTGACTTCCTCAGTATAAATCTTAACATCTCATCTTTCAACTTATTTATCCTTCCAACTCACCCAGGACCAGCCCTGGCCAGGTGAGCAGTGGAGTATGGAGAAGTTGACTCCGTGAAAGAGAAGGAAAGTGCATCCATGTCTCCAAATCCTAGACTACTAACCTAATCACTTGAGTAGAGCTGCTGAAATAAGAGACTCAGACTAGATCATGGTTTTTTAGCATAGCAAACAAAACTCAGACCTTTCCAAAATCCTCAACACTTGATGTCTTCCGCTGCCCCACGGATGAACACCTTCTGGAAGGGAAAGTTGCCACCAACATCCTTTGCAGAACAGATGTACGTGGAACAGCCCCATGTCTGAACATGGGAGGAAACCTAGAACACCTGCACCTGACCAATGCTTCTCCCAAGCACAAGGGAACTGCAGTGAAAACTATTTAACCAGCACTCCACTGCCACACTATGCCACAAACACGCTGGTTTGTGAGGGTGTAGCAGCACACTAGTGGATTCCTGTAAGCCATTTAGGAGATCCTGTTAACAGGTGAACTGATGCTGAGGTAACAGTCAAGTGACAGCCAAGTTTGGTCTATGAAACCCTAAGTGGCCTAGATCCTGACAACTCCAATGCGTTGTCCCATCTGAGCTTTGCTGTCACTTCACTTTTGACATCTCATGTCAAAAGGGAATTAACTGCTATGCCATGTATATTTCAGACACATTCCCACTTTTACTTACCATCATCTTCTAATGACCCTCTAACATATTTTCCCATATTCCTGCACAGTGTTAGCTTAGAACTCCTTTCTTCACAGTTCATAAAGTACCAATTCCATTTTAAACCAAGGGAATCAGAGTTCCTTCCCTGCCACACTTGACTCCAGCCAGAGAAGGACCTGGATACTCAGCTGTAACACCTGGAGAATGAAGGATTTGCCCTAGGTTAGGCATATGCTTCTCAGTGATGTTTACTCTCGGAAAATCTGAGAGGATAAACCACCTCTTGAGACGCTTCTTGTCACTTCATGGCATGCAGCACTGTTTGCACAAGGTTTTTGTGACTGGGCATGTGCCACATGCTTTGCATACCCCCTGTGCACTGGTGTTTGCCATGTTTCACAGATGGATCGGCAGTGGCACACATACAGACCCATGTTTGGAACACAGGTGCTTAATGCTGTATTTGCTACCAAGCTAGCCAGAATTGTTAATTTTTTTCTTTTTTTAAGGATAGGGGCAGCTATGAGAATAGAGAAGCTGCCAAAATACTCTACTGCTAATATTGGCACTCCTTTTCCTTGCTAAAGCACACAAGGTCTCAAGCCAAAGCCATTTAGCCTTTCTGCCCATCTCTGACTTTTACCCTCTATTGTGTCATATAGACACAGTGTTCAAAAACAGCTCTAATGATCTCAGTTCTAAAGTTTAATGTATTTTGGAATTTAATCCAAAATGCAGACATCTGATCTTTATGTCCTTCTCAGTATGTACACAGAAGTAAAAGTTTTGTTTATAAAATTCCACTTCCAAAGCATTTGTGTGTAAAAAATATTCAAGTTCCCTCTCCATCATTTGCAAATAGTCTCTGTAATTCGTCTCTGATGACCAAAGCTATTGCAATTAGCAAAATCAGACAACAGGATGGAGCCAAGAATAATGAAACATTATCTTCTGCTGCCAATGCTTGCATCATCCTACTGAGATCATCTTATAAAATACCTAAAAGGTGAGCCAGTTACTGGGAATCATAAATTGTGTATTTCCCTCTCATACCAGCTACCAAAGTGCACTGTGGATGTTGCCCTGCCTCTGTTACTGCAGCTCTTACTCATTCTTTGTCTTTCCCAGGGGGCAGCCTTGGAATTCTCGTTCGCCTCCTGCTTCATCACATCCTCTGTTCTGTGCACAGTCACCCGCAAATATTCAGTGGCAATGGAAGCAAAGACTTTTGGAAAAGAAAAAAAAAAGTTTTCTGCCACATGTCAATGTGCTGCAAGGAGAGCTCAGACCAGGAGAAAAAAGGAAGTTGAGGGTCAAGAAAAGGTTCATACATTCCTGCCTCTGTGCTCACATCTGAGACTGATGCTGCAGAATTTTGCATGAAACTTCATATTCACAGGGAAGATATAATTTCATGCAAGTCTACCTAGACTTGAAACATACAAACAAATAAAAACCAACACACCTGCACTTGAGTGCATGATGCTATATATGTTGCTCTCTTGCTTCCAGATCACCCTTCCCTGTAGAGCCTATTCCAAGATGTGACAACTGGCACAAGAGCTGGCTCAAATGGCTCTACACCAAGAGCCACCTTCTCTAGAAGAATTAATTGGTAGTTCCTTACAGCTAGATGCTAGACTCCTTGTGCTTCCTGAGCCAAACAAAGAAATAAAATCACTTATGCTCACACGAAGCCACTGGGAGGGTCATCCTTAAAACTAGCAGCAGCACTACTGTCATTTGGGTTTTTTAAGTTTAAATACAATAATTAGGGTCAGTATAATATAATTCCATAATCTCCACTATAAACAAATATATTCATCCTCTAAAGGACTTACAGATACTGACAGGTTTAATGGTGAACCTTCATGAACCACTTTACCATTAAACTGAGACATTCTGTGAAAGAAAACTTCAGCCTTACTAGTTTCAGAAAGCATCTATAGCTGCAACACACCATCACACTGGCTAAACTTTGTCTGCTCTGTTCACAACACAGTCTGTCACTCTAAAGCTAGTATGGATGTATTACACCAGCTTATCTGTTCCCTTAAAGCCTGGGGATTTATGGACTGCAAAGTCTATTTGTAAAACCTACAGTAGTCTGAGTGTGAATTCTTCACAATAAATTGTTCTTTCAACATCCTAGGATCTTCCTGCTACTGATTTGTCACATCCTGGACACGTTTGGTGAAATGGAGTCCCATAATATCTGCCCAGAAATGAGAAGATGACAAATATGCAATACCTGACTAGCGAGATTCATAATATCTCACAGCTCCTCTCTAAAGATTATCGCCTGCTCTAGGAAGATGCTGGTTTCTCCCAACCATGGATCTTTCCAGAGGAAAAACTCTGTACAACTAGAATAACACCAACTGCACAGAAGAGAAATAGGCAACTTAACTGACAGGATTCTCAGTTTCTGGCACCCGATATCTCTGTGTTTACTCAGATATGCCATCTTTATTTACAGATCTAGCAGTGCTTCCCTTTGTGTGGGACAACTGTGTCCATTGTTCTCTTAAACGCCCTCAACAAATGAGCATCGTCGTAGTGACTTTGAGACTTTTTTTAACTGGTAGGGCTGTGTCGAGGGTTAAGATTGCGGGGTGACAATAAAACCCTGGCAGATGTATTGTTAACCCCCTCTTCCCCCCACTTCCCCCGTTTTGCCCCTCCCTCTCCCCCCTTCCCACTCAGGACGGGCGATCGGGAGGGAAAGAAGAACAGAGAGAAGAGAGTTGGAAAAATTAAAGATGTTTTACTAATGCTACTAATAAGAATAGAGAAAATAATACAAAATATACAAAACCAGTCTTGAAAGTCTCAGCAACTGCAGAGCCGGCCACCAAAGTCCTGGATTAGACTCTGCAACCAAGCGGAGCTGGATTCAGTCTCTCACTAGGCCTCAGTTCTCAGGGACGACCAGCCAGATCCTCTCCTAAGGTCGGCCATAAGGAAAAAGGGAAAAGGGAAGAGATCCTCGTGGTCTCCCACTTTTATATGAAGTATTCACGTGAATGGAATGTTATACACAGTTGGTCAGTTTCTTGGTCACTTGTTTCTCGTCGCCCCTCTCGCGAGATGTCCATCCATGCTTATCAATATGTTTGCATTCCATTGCTAGGTTTACCAAAACATGTGTCTGGTTCTCCAGGAAAATGCAGTTAATATGAAGGCTTTAGCTGACAGGCAAAATTCACTGAAAGAGAAACTTGTTTTTTAGCAAAACCAGGACAGGCTGGCAGGTGTTATGGTGTCTACACAGAAAAAGAAGATGTAGAGGAGGCCCTGGTGAGGACATAAAGCAGCGGGTATTAGGAAGCAGATGTTGTCTAAGGGTGACAACAAAGAACTAGAGGAAAGAAACAGAAGCCAAGTCTCTCTAGAAGTATTTCTTATATAGTTATTACAACAAATGGGTGTTTGACCTCTTTCATGAATATTTGAACTGAAACTCCTGAAGGTGCTTACGAAGTAAGTACTTCAGCTAGAAAATAGGTTTGAACAGGGATTCTTTATTCAGAATACCTAATCGACTCTTTCTGCACATGAGGGAGAGAGATTACCAGAGCACTGTGGTCAGTAACACACAGGGATAACATCCACCCCTACTGGCTGCAGGTTTGCCTCTGAAAACAAACAAACAAACAAACAAACAAACACACACTCTCTTGACCTCTATCTGAGAAACTGCTCCATTGTTTCTCAACTCCATTCATTCCTTTCAACCTGTACTGCCAGAGCTGCACCTCCTATTGCAGGGTTTTTCAATAGGAGGTCACGCAACCAAATGATGAGCCACGGGCATGTAGTAGCAATGGAAGATATTTCTCTCTTCCTGAAGTGATGAAATGAGAGATTAATTAATTGGATGCAGGTTTGGTTGAAGGGAGCACTGCTTCAGGTGCATCTGTTTGTGACTCTCCTCCCCTCGCCTTGCCTCATCAGCACGGGGTTAATGCCACTTTACACAGCTCTTCTCCCCAGTCCTAACCCAGAGGGGTAAAAGCTGCCTTTTTCCAGTTTGAGGCAGAAGGAAACAGAGCTGCGCAAGAGACAAGTATGGCATAATAACACAAAGGGGAGCGGGAGAGAGAGGTTTCATTAGCCGAGTTGCCAGCTTTGAACTATAGCCTTATAACAAGGCAAACTCCAGTCTTGGCCATCTTCTGTCATTACCTCAGAGCAGGACCCACACAGGCCTCTGCATGTGTTCATATGTATATGACAGGGTGTCTTGGGAAGCCTTTAATAACGAAGTTCAAGTACATTCCTGTTTATTCCTGAATATGACATTTAAACAAGTTTATTTTTGCAAAGCTGCTGAACCCCCACCCGTGTCTTTGGCTGCCCTAACTCCATGGCAGGCCCCAGAGCCTCTCCCCTTGCCAAGCCCACTGGCTTTCCCCAGCTCCCCTGCCACCTCCTCCTCCTCTGCGGCAGATTTCTGCCTTCACTGAGCTGTGGCAGGTCTCTCTTCTTCCCATTTTAAGTCATCTCAGTCACAACTGCTGCCACCACAGACAAGTGCATGTTATTATTAATGCATTATTAAATTTTATCTCACATTTAGAGCCCTGTCGATGGTGCTCGCTTATAGACACTGTGGTGATAAGCACTATAGGAATGGCTATAAATAATGAATATTAGCCCTGTCATGTCTCTCCAAGTCTCCCAACCCAGTAGGTATTCACTGCAAGGCAAATGCAGATCAACTCCATTATATTTTTACTTGTTAAAAGTATCACCAGGGTGGGTAGTGGCCACAAGGTAGGCAAAAGACTGCAGTTACTGTGGGAGACAGCCCAAAATATTTGAGCAGCTTCTGTTCCCACCAGGATACATTTCTCTAAAACAAAAGCAATAACTAATTTGCCTGTTACTTTCCTGCTCCTTGCAGGGCTCCAGAAATTGAGAAAGAGGGTGGAAAGATAAAGGGTCCAAATTCTCCTGATGTTTGCTTTTTAGAGATCAATTGCACAATGCAATTTTTAATTGGGGATTGCATCATTTACAGCATTTGCCTGCTGCTCAGCAAAGTTCAGACACCCACTGTCACAAAGACACCCCAAAAGTCAGTCACCAACCAACCAAACCAAACAAACAAAACCAGTCTGGGTCACCTACAGCATTTTCTTCTATTAATATTGTAGTGTTTAATTTTTATTTTGACCTATTTTTCAGTTGCGTATAATTAGCTTATATACAAGAACATAATTTTCTTTGAGCAAGGAAAATTTTTTGTTTGTTTGTTTGTTTAATGCTGAAAATGTCCCAACTTTTTATCAAATGAGCAAATATACTGGGTAAATAAACTTTTTCTAGTTAAAAGAAAGTCCCATTTTAGTACATCCTTGGCTTCTTTGTATGAGAAACACAATTCTATGAAGAAATTATCATCTGCTCCATCTCAGATACAAACCCGGAAAGCAAATCATCTCCCCTGATATTCAGACTAAAGTTACCCCTGACTTCATCAGGGCAGGACTAGACCTTATCACAGGCTCTTATAATCTTACCACATGAATTCTGGAGTAATCCAAAATTACCAAGGAAAAAACTTCTCAGGTTTCCTGTGCTTGACACCTCCTGACTTCACTCCAACCTAGACTCATGTTTGCCAAGCATTTGACCCAGATTTCCAGAAGTTTTTTCACTTGATGCCTTTGCTTGAGCTGCTTCAGAACTTGATGTGGGCTTGCTTAAAGCTCAGGTTCCCCATTGCTGTGTTCTTTTCTGAAAGATCAGCTGAATTTTATAACATTACCATAATGAATGGATCTATCTCAGCAACCATACTTTGCACTATGTGGTTGTCTCAAAACACACAAAGAAAATGTTCCACACTGATAGGTTTAATCACCAGGACACATTATATCACCACTAAGGGTGTATCCTTCTGTAAAGCTGGGTTTAGATGTAGCATGGTTGCACAACTTTTGGCCAGCTTAAATTAGAAGAAAAGTTAGTTTCTGCCTGCCTGCAGAAAACTCCTTACATGCACCCTCAGGAATATATAATGAAAACCACAGAGAAATTTGATAATGAACCAAAGCATTCAAGCTTATTTAGCACATATATTCACCTTGGCGTCATTTATATCTTATGTCATTTCTTAAGTGCCATAGAAACATATTAATAAACGTTTGTGCTTGAAGTTGCTTACATCTGTGGACCCTAACCTCAAACCTTCAGCACCAAGCCTGATTCTAAGGGGCACTAAGCAAGTACCCACATTCCCCATTAGTTTCTATTTTGCCAGGTTTTCCCACCAATACACGGAGCTTTGAGAGTGAAAAAAAGAATCCTCAAGCAGACGGGGAACAGTTATCAGTCAACACTCCCAAGATCTGATTCAGGGTTACTATCAGCGGCCCAAGAGTTCCTCCAAACGCACAAAATACTAAGTCATCAGACAGAAGAAAAAAAACAACGTAGTAGCAGCTGGGCTCCATGAAGCAAAACTGTCAAGACCCCTATCCTAAAGTGGAGATGGCAATCAGTCCACTCCAATATTTACTTTGTGATCTACCCATCACAACAAACAATAATTAGATTATCATGGGTCAGGTTTTTTTCTAGAGAGGTCATGCAACCATATAAGATGCTGTCTTGACAAGACAATCCCAGCATTTTCCTTTCAGATTAGAAACATTTTCCTCTGTAGCTTTACCCAAAGTTTCATGATCTATAATTACACCGTAATTACGCAACATACAAATCATAGCATACAACACACAGACGTAAATTACAAACAAAGAAGGCATAAAATATGAGCAGACTTACACACCTAACTTGGTGCATAAAAGAGAAATAGCAAATGTATTTTTTAACCCAAAAGGGGAAGAGCAAACTACTCAAATGCTCAAATAACCCTCTCCAGCCACTTCTTGTTTGTCAGAGTTTTCCCTACACCTACACGGTGTTTCTCAGGATTAAAGAGGATTGAGTAACTCCTACCATACAGGTTTTCACCAGCTCACACATGTCAGGAGGCCTCAGAAATCATATCATAAGCTGTAAATGCTGATGCTCCCAGTGCTGTACTTTCAGGAGGCAAGCTTGCCTGAGATAAATGTTGCTTGGAATACAAGCTGTTTCTCCTCTTATCAAGGAAATATTTTGTATCCTGAGGATTCCCCCATAAATTAGCCAAGCCCCACTGCTACACCCACTGCTTCCCTACAGCAACACAAAGAATATGGTAACACTCATTAGAGCGCACCACCAGGGAAAAGTCTAATTGCTGGATTTACATTTTGTAGGCAACGTGTATTTATTCTAATAATTCTATTTTGTGCTGCTTTACTAGTCAGAGAAGAAAAGAGCACACTGTATTAAGCACCAGCCCCCAAGCACTGAAATAACACTAACAGATCTAGAGAGACGGGCTTTCATATAATTGGCATCTACCCACAGAATGCAGTTGATGATGAAGCATATTTCCAGCAGTTCACAAGAAGGGCATGTGATTCCCTGAGGATTTTCAACCTTTAATATTTGCCAATCTTTGGGAGCATCTACTCATCTCATCATTACAGCAGTGCTAGTCACTTCACTGATTGAAGTGGGACTGGAAAAATCAGCACTTTAACCTTGCCCATTTGGATCTTAAGCGTCATTGCCCTCAGTGGTCATCTCTAGGCTCCCACAGATCCTGCAGAAAAAAAAAAGGTCTCAGTTTACTGAGAAAATAACTTTAAGAAGGAACAAGAATCTGCAAAATTAGTCATCCAATGAGAAACAGTACCAGAACTTGAGACAACCAAATATTTGTTTCAAAGAGCACTATACATTTTTTGTTTGTTTCACACAATCCTCAGTTCTTGGAGGACACAAAATATAAGCCTTCTTCTTTAAAGTATTCCAGTGTCTCTGCTTCCAGCTCCAGCTGAAGTGAGCAAGTGCTAAGATTTTAGGAAACCTGACTTGTTTTGTTTTTTTTATTTTCATGTAATGAGTTCTTCAAAACATTTTACAACCTGCAAAAGTGCTCAGATTTTATTCAAGATTTCTGCAGGCCCTTATTTTATCTGAATAAATTCAATGAGGCTTAATATTTTCTTTTTCTTTAATGCTATAAAAGTAGACCCATCAAACTGATGAAGGATAAAACAAAGCTTAAAGCCAGTATGAACTTTTCTAAAGATCAAAGTTGTCAGATGCAGGGGCTTGGCTTGGGACTGTCTTGACAACTGCTAATAAAAAAAAGTTAAAAGCAAGGAAAGAAATAAATATTTGTCTTACTCATAATAGCTTTGTATAAACTTAAATATATATATAACTTAATTAAAGGCTTCTTCTAAAAGGAGCTGGAAGCCATAGTGTTGTGTCTCCCTTCATGCTTTTTTTATCTGATTGAACAATCTCAGAAAAGCTACTTTAGACATCTTTCTAAGACATAGTTGCTTCACATTATCTCACGTAGCTATTTTACCAGAGCATTGCACATCCTGCTTCTGGCCTCTTTCCCTGGAAACACATTCCCACAAATTAATACTGTGCTATTAATACTTTTCTGTTTGATGTTCTCTTCACCTTCATTTTATGTAGCGTTGCCAGTCATAAAGCATCTATTTGCGTGGTCCTAACTGCAAATTGACCCGTTCCCTTTTTAAACTCACTCAGCTTCTGTGCGGGAGAACTTGTAGATGAAAATAGGTGGTGAGATTTCCATGCACTGTGTAGTAACACAGTGTTTGATTACAGGCAGTCTGGTCTGCTGGAGACTGCTTGAACCTCTCATGAGCTGGACATCTAACTTAACTTCTCTTCCAACTCGCCCTGCACTGTCCAGCCAATAAGCCTTTTGAAAGCAGACATTTATTTCTGGGAAAAAAAAAAAAAAAAAAAAAAAAAGAAGGACTCAGTTGCAGATACCATATCAAGCCATGAATGTGCAATGGCACAACTGCCAATGAAATAGGTATGCACACCAGAGAGGTTCAGAGGTTCAGGAAAAAAGGTTACATGAATTGCAGGCAGCATCGGAGGAAAAATCTACTGCTGAGCAAATGCTGTTTGCTGTCAGACACTGCATGACCTTTTCACTACATACAAGATGGGAAGACTGTGGAGCACGTACTGATTAGATGTATGGGTCCAAAAATACCACTTGCAAATAGAAAATCCCTCATTATAATGTAATAGGAAATACGCTGGAACATAAGAAATCCAAGAATACCTCATTTTCTAAAACTCCTAATCTTTCCTTTTTTATTCCTCATTTAAATTTACTCTTCCAGCTTCTACAGGAGTGATGACTATTAACAGCATCTCCCCTGGTGCTGTGCTCCTGTGCCATGTAGCACACACACAGCTGTCAGAGGTAACAACACACTGTAAAACCAGCCCAGCAGGCAAAGCAGACACCGTGGATATTTTTGCTGATACTGTTTGGGATGGGCTGGGGTGGAGGGACTAAACTTTTCCACTCTTGATTTTGGGGCAGAAAAATTACTACAGACTTAATTATTTCCTCATTTGTAAAATAACTTATTAACCCTAAACTATCCAATGTTAGTTATTTCAGGCACCTCGCATCTAACAGGGATTACTATTTGACATTTTAGAGGAAGAAAATATAAGTAGTTTGTTGTAAGCTGTTGTACATAGCAGGAGAAGGCTGGTGACATCCTCAACTGACCTCCTGAAGTGTGCACAAGGCCAGCACACAACCATTAGCCCATATCAACCCTTCATCCAACCCTGTCAGTCCCACACACCAAGCCCAAGACAAGGACCATTTTCAGGGCACTGGAATGACCTCAGTCCTGGGAAGGTAGAGACTACTATGCTGAATTAAATTCTTTGTGAGTGTAGGACTCCTGAGAGTGCCCCATATCCAAGGAGGACTCGTTCCACAGTCACAGGCTCACACTGTGGCCCCTGGCCAAGATATGATCCCAGACAAAAAACCGCGGCTGTAATGTAACCCACCCCCTTACAGGTTTTCCTGAAAATGAAGAGTGGAGGTCTTATGCATTAAGACAACAGTAGGCTGAGAGGTCTGCCCGAGTCCTAGGCTTGCTATTGACACAAGGCTTCAGGAATGGGACAGACCTGATTTAGTCAGTGGCTGACATACGTCTCAAAGAAGTGATTGCTTTTATCAATCAAGCATCATCTTATCAAGCATATGCAGCTGCAAATCCTTGGCCTGTTCCCCTAACTGGACACTGATTTAAGAAGGAAGGCAGATGCTAAAGGGACCCTAATGGGGCTACACTCCATTTTTCATATTTCAAAACTTAAATGAATTATTTTTGTTAACAAGAAGAAATTTCATCAGACTGAAGGAAGTAAAAACACAAATCCTTTTCAAGTTTCCTGACCATCATCTTTTATTCTGTTAAAAATAATTAAGACTGGGTACTCATCAGTGAAAAAAACCTCATTTGTGTTTGTCCAGAAGGAGCTCTGAATAGCTAGTCAGTATAAATACAGCATAAAAATTAAAAGTAACAAAGGGAGGGGTTTTTTCTTCATTTGTTATTTTTGGGGAGAAAAGCCAACCATCTGTGTTCCAAATGTGTTGCTTTTTAATGATCCACAAGCTGTTTCTATGGTTTTAAATTATTTGACTTTGCTCTTCTTTCAAACGGTTGCCTTCACCGTATTAAAATACAGTGCCTCATCCTGCTGAGTGCTGTGTTATTTCTCTGGCTGCTCTGCTAGATAAGCATTGCAGAGGTCTGGAAATGATAACCTACACAAGAGGGCAGTTTAGTTGCCAATGCAATAGCACAGGAAGGAAGAAACTAAGGAAAAGTTCACGTTGTTTTGGTGACGATTTTACCTGAAGAACAATTTTATATATTTTTGATGACGGAGAAATTATTTTAGCTCCTATCTGCAGCCGTCATGAACACAGTTTCTCACCTTCCCTGAGCTAGCTCTAAAATGCCTAGAAATTAGGCATTTAAGTGCTTAAAATGGAAAAGAAAAATATGCATGTATAAAAAATAAATCTTCCTACATGTACTAAAAAATCTTCCATATACATTGCTTGTGTAGAAAGCATTTTATTTTGATTGAGAGCAGATTGTTCACTCCTACTCCCAGTTTGAGATTGGGCAGATCACACTAGGTGCCCGTTTTCACAAACTGTGATCTTTATGTACACACAGATGTACATACAAAGACATAAACATTGGCATTTTTGTAAATTTAGTATTTTTAATTGTTTTGATATTTAGATCTATACTTCCTAGCTAGCCCAGCACACTTTTATTATTAATAACATTGTGGATTCAGCAGTTATTTATTAAAGGTAGAGATGCAAATGAAAAAATATTTACATAAATATCTACAAACACTATGCATCATTCCCTTTGTCTTCAGGAACATAGCCACATGCCAAGTCCTTTGTATATTAAATGACCAAACACACACTTAAATCAAATAGCTGTTCCATTCAGTTTATGCTTTCCACAAGTCGTTAGACATGCTATGTTGAAAGGAGTGACTTCATACACACTCAGCTTTTTCAGAGAAACATATGTGATTTAATGACCAGATCTAAGCCATACAGAAGTCTGAACTCTGGGAAACTTGCAGCCTGACTGCCATCCACCCAGGAAACTCCCGCTATAAAGGAGTCTATAAAGATGCCATTCACACAGTCAGTCGCCAGGGTCTTGGTGCATAACAAACCTAAAAACTTCAACTGAGGTCTGTCCTAGAGAAACTCAAACTGTTCCAAGTATGGCAGTCGCCAAGACTGCTGAAAGCACAAAGAAGTGCTTCCTCTGAGACAGGCATCTCTTAATGAGAGCAAACATCCCCTCTCTGAAGAAGGCAGCGGGAGACGGATGTGTGCAGGGACCAAGCTCTGTCCATCTATTGTACTTCCATTGTTCCCATTACTACAGCATTTTAGAGCCTTGCAGTTTAAATGCATTTCTGTCCAAGGTGCCTCGATGAGGGGCAGAAGTGCTATCATCATTTGGGACAATAATACTCTCCACAACAGGCAACTCAGCATAAAATCATCAGAGTCATTCAGGTGAGACCAGGAAAATATAGATGACAGTTCTGCTTTTCAAAGCTTTGTTTTTAAGTTTCTCATTGACACCTCAAATTTACATTGAATATTTGTCAATGTTTAAGAATGTTCAAATTCAATTCCAGAAACATAAGCAAAACAGACATCACATACAGATTCTCAAGTATTAAAAGATAAGCCGTTTTATGTTTTATTCTTCTCCACACACCACACTTTCTTCTTCCAAAGCCCTTCTTCCCACCCCAAGTTATTTTTGTTTCTTACCCACAAAGACAAAAGGGCTCAGATTCACTTAAGTCAGGAGTGCTGAAAACATTAAGAGTTTTACAGAATCTTATCAAAACTAGCTGAATCTGTAAAAATGGACAGGAAATCTCACCAAAGCAGGCATACAACTTTTTTTTATCCTTGTGGTACATCAGATATTTCTACAGTATTTTAGCTACAGAATGGAAATTAGAGAAACTGCGCTTCATGTCCTGCAGACGCTTACACACATGCCTGGCTTAAGATCCTCAGGGGAGTGGGGGTATTCCAACAGACCCCTCATTCAGGGTCACCAGCTGGCCCTCTCCAGACACATCCCTTCTCCTGGAGACTATACTGATACCTCAGCACACAAACCTTTTATCCCCACTTGCCATACCAGCTGCCTCCTGCCCCTCGGTGGCTCTCTGGGTTGTGCCAGCTCAGCTTCCTACATGGTAACACTGTGAACTGCACCAGGAACTGATCCAGTGGAAATATAACCAGTTCTTTCATCAGTTTTCCTTTTATTTTCTGCAGAGTAATCTTTCAACTGAATCAGTGCCCTGATGCATTTCGCTGCACAGCCAAGTAAAGGCTGTGCTGGCACTAGGGAGTGGAGAGGCACTGGGCAGAGACTGCTAAAACCAGCTTACACAGCACTGCTGTCTAATATTTAACCACCATCGTAAGCTCCCAACTCTGCTCCTCTGAACTGCAACCAAATTAGATACAGGAGGCAAAGCAAACAGTGCAATCTCCTGCATCTCAGCTCAGGGGTTTCATCGTCAGTCACCAAAATCGGTTGGAAATATTTCAAGGGTTTCATGATTTGTCTGTGTTCATCGTTCCATTTGTGCAAGTTAGAAATGTTGAGAAAAAGTGTCAATAACAACAACAACAACAACAAACACCTTGCAGAAAAGTTTGACTAAATCTACCTGAGCTGCTGTCTAAAGCCTGAAAGATTATCAAAGCAGAGATATGTGTCAAAAACAGGTTTAATCCACTCAAGTCAGTTGCAAAGCTTTCATTAACCTGTGTACAGTAACACAAATATTTATTTCCAAATACATACAAGCAGATAAACATTTGCCTTGAGTTACAGAGATGAGAATACTATCATCTCTGATTTGTAGTTAGCAGAAATGTGACTCCAGAAGAATGTGTTGTAACCTGCCACCTCAGTAGTCTCCTAAAAGTATGTTCCAACAAGAATTAAGTAATTTCTTGATGGTTTAAGTAATTTCTTCAAGGTTTAAATCCTTCAGAAAGAGGCCTGAAGTATGTTTTATTACTTAACAGTTTTGCAAAAGATTTGTCGTCACAATGAATATTTGTGTTATAATGATAAATACTATTTCCATTGTTCTTGTATATGCTTTGCCAAATGGTCTTGGCTCTTGGCCTATGGTTTGCACAAGGCTTATAGCAGTGACAGAAATTGCCTCAAATACTGTAGTAACAGCATGGACCACTTCAAGCTCATCTTAAGGTTGATAATGCATTAAAAAAAATGACTGAGCTGCTATGCAAAAACACAGTTTTCCATTCCCAAGCAGCATACAACAAAATAATAAAGTAAAAATTATCTTTGCAAGTGGGACTGATTCTGTGTTTCAGGTTCAGTCCAGGACAGGTGACTCTTTCTGTCCTGGGCTCTCGGGAAGTCTCTGTAACTGTAGTCTCTCCTGGCTCTCCAGTCCATTCATCCATTCTCCACAGAATAAAGCCTAAAATACTGGAATTATGTTATTTCCTGTGTCAAATCTTATGCATGTCCCATTTTTTCCTCAGCTGATCTGTAGTGCTTTTATGGCCCTCAGCTGCCACTGCAAAACAGTATGAAAAATCAATATTGGCTTCTGCGTTGAAATATGGTACACTGAAGTAAAGATTATGGTTTCTAGCAGATTACATACTAAGGGCAAGTAATGTTGTTCATAGGACTGAGTGGGATAAGTGACAAGGACAGGCTGGCCCTTTGGAGCTGTATTTCCCTAGAAGAGCTCCACAGAAATGGAGTCGCCAAGTAAAAATTTCAGTGACAGTGAAGAGCAAACTCAAATCAAGCAGTTCTTCTGCTTGTGAATAAGCAGAAAGAGAGGTTTGCCAGATTTCTCTCCTTTGGGCTCCTCTGTGCAGCCATAAATGACAGTATCCACCACTTTCTCCGGGAGATCTGATGCTCCTGCCAACTTAGCCATCCAAGACTAAAAATAAAACCTATTCTCACTTTCAGTTCATTGCTAATTCTTCAACAAGCCATTGGTAGCAAACCACAGTTGATCTCTTTCTCACTAAGTCTTACATTTATTGGATGATCTCAGCAGGCAGCAAATCCCTTTTATGAAATCAAAAGAACTTTAATGGTGAATGATCGTTCAAGAACTAATAATGCCACCCTGGATTTTCTTTCTCTCTGATCAGGAAAGGAATCTTCAGAGTTCAGTGAATCCCTAAGAAGTCACGGTACTAATTTTAAAACAACAGCTGTAGCTAGGTTTTAGGAGCAGGCAGATGCCTTTGTCTTTCAGTGATCCTCAGTGATGAGACATCACTTGTGTTGCCAAATTAAAAAAAAATTTAAAAAATAAAAATTAAAAAAAAAAAAGGGGGGGGGGGGGGGGACTGGTGCAGGAAACCTAAGCATTATTCATTTTACTGTAATTTGCAAAAGGAAAAGGAAAATAATTTTTTCTTTCCCTTTACTGAATGGCAAAGCACAGCCCTTGATTTCAGTGTTGCTGCTCCCTGAAATGGGATTCAGCTGTGTACAACAGGGGAGCTGGTTTGAGGCAGAAAGTACTTGTTCAAACAGAAAATTCCTTCAAGAATTGGCAGAAATTAAAAGCAAAATATAGCAGAAACAGAAGTCCTGTGTTTGTTTCTTTGCTGTAATCTGGGAATGCTCCTTTCATAAGATTTCTGTCTTTGTTAGTTGATGCATTATTATTGTAACAAATGTCTCAGAAATCAATTTATTGTCCAGAAGGGACCTTCAATCACAATAAAAGCAAATGCAAAGATTGTTTCCTTAAAATGCAGAGTTCCTTAATCTGCCAAGTTCAACGTGGAAGAATTTGACTGGGATAACAAGCAGTGTCCATTCTATTTAGTTGGGCAGGAACCACTCCATTTTAGCAGATGTCAAGGTGTGGAAGCTTAGGGTTTCACCATAAAATACACAAATCACACTGTATCTTCAAAAAGCAGCTATGGCTTATGCTGCCTTGCTATCCAAATCTCACCTCCTACCACTTCTCATTGCCTCTTACAGGTGGGTATTTCTTAGAAGAGGGTGGGAGGTAAGAAAACTTAAACACTTCCACTTACTATAGCACAACTGCCTGGGATTTTTGGACTCTGACTGCCTCCATCTCCAGCCAGGATCTCTTGGGGCAGCTGCATGTACCCACTCTTCCCCATAGAAAAAGCCCTTGCAGCCACCACTCCCTCTCCTGGTGCAAATGGAGAAGGCTGAGAGGGGATCTTATCAATGCTTACAAATATCTCAAGGGTGGATGTCAAGAGGATGGGACCACACTCTTGTCAGTGGTGCCCAACAAGATGAGGGGCAACAGGCACAGACTGAAGCACAGGAGGTTCCATCTGAATATGAGGAGAAACTTCTTTACTTTGAGGGTACCAGAGCCCTGGAACAGGGTGCCCAGAGAGGTTGTGGAGTCTCCTTCTCTGGAGACATTCAGAACCCACCTGGACATATTCCTGTGTGATCCGCTCTGGTGAACCTGCTTTAGCAGGTGGGTTGGACTAGATGATCTCCAGAGGTTCCTTTCAACCCAAACCATTCTGTGATTCAGTGTGAAGTCTGTAACGTGAGCAAGACCAGCACATTTTTCACAGCAACAGCTCCACAAAGTTGAACGTATTTTTGCTTTAGCTTTTCCTTCTCTCAAAAATCAGATGCCAACACAACTGAGTCCCTGAGCTTGGAGTTTGTCAAAGCAGCCTATCTTACAGACCAGCCTGCACAGACAGCTATTGAACACCAGTTTCTCAGGCCATAGGAAAAGCAATGTAAAACCTGTTAAACCATTAGAGTAAAAAACAGTGATGTGTACAGATGATCCAAAGAATATTTTACTGTTTAACACATCTTGTCATAAAACTGCAGTAGGACCAAACTCATAAAATAGAAATTTCCCAGATTCCATATGCACTCAAGATAATTTAAAAAGCCCTGCTACACAGGACATCCATTTCAGCACAGGAGAGGATTTTTGTTTAAAGCAGCTAAGACAGGGAATAAAGACAGGGCAGTAGGAACTGTGAGAAAGAATGCCAGCTCCCAAAGAGAGGGCTCTTAGTCTTTCCTGCCTAGGATTGATGGTGACAGAGAGTAAATAACAGCTACTGCATGTTCAAAGCTTCTGGGTCAAAATCTCAGCCAACATAAATCATCAATGCTTTTTCTCTGTGCCTCTGATTTTACGAGGGAAGCTCTTTTTATTACATATTCTATGAACTGCGGTGATGCCATCATCCCAGAGGGACTGGTCAGAGAAATGTGTGTTAGACTATGTAACACCAGCAAAAATGAAATACTGGAGTTTTACTTTGAAAGAAGGACAGGAAAAGATTGCTACACAGTTAAAGACACAATGTATTGGAAAAACATATTTAAAGTTTTCATGTCGTTGCTTATGGAAGGATGCATTAGCTATTATTATTTACACTATAAAAGTTATGCATCTTTATATACAGTGAAAATGAAATTAAGTATAATCCCTGTGAAAGAAAAGTTATCTACCCAAATCAGACAGAAGTGTTTTTTCCCCTGAATGTTCTTTTCTGGAAATTGTTAATTAATTTCACTTTTTAGTCTCCACTACAATTAATCACAAACGCAGATTTCACTGTTTTGAAGTCCATTATAAAATGCGTTCCCCTTTGGCAGTTATCTGTGGTCATGACAGTTCTTTTAACGAGAGAGAGGTAATTCAAGATTTAGGAGTGTATTCTCCAATTGCAAGGTCCATCGGTCAACAAGAATCTTCTTACTGTTTGTACTGGATGCTCAACAGAACAGGCCTCAAACTACTGCCAAGAAACCACAGGAATCACTATCTAAATGCACAAGAATAAAAGTTTTCACCTTCTTTCTTTTAAAAAATAGGTTTTATAGCTTCTTCCATCCCTTCTACCCTCCACCTATCCCACGTTTTCTTTTTTCTCTCTACTTCAACATCTTCATGTTTTTTTTCTCTCTCCAGTTCTACTTCAGCAACATCATAAATCACATCATTTCCCCCACAGCTTTGACTTTTCTGACCATATATTTGCTGACTATTCCTGCATCTTTCTTTCCTCATACAATTGCTCCTCAGAGTGCAATTTCTTACTCCAAAAGGAGATTAATGTTTTCAAAAAGCCCGTTTTAGCCCCAAGAGTGAAAAGGAACTAGTGTTGGGAGAGATATTTGTGAAGAGCTGTCAGTGCTTCTAAACTGAGAAACTCCAAAACTATCCAGGAAGAAGAAAAAAAAAAAACACATTCCTTGGAGGAGTAAAAGGGGCAACTATCATGAGTTCAGGATAAGATACAGAGGGATGCTGTAAATCTAATAAACCTTAATTTACTGTGAGATGACAGAATCTGTCCTTAAAGGATGAGCTTGCATGGACTGATAAATTTTCAATGACACCTCAAGATTTGACCACAGTTCCTGAGACCTCAGTGAAACTTGTGTGACCACATCCCCGCCCATCCAGAATACACACTGCTCCATAATCCTGGATGCCTCTGACTTGCTTCAGGTGTATATGGAGCAGTGTGCATTCTGGATGGACGGGGATGTGGTCGCATCATGAGTTGTCATTATTAAAATGTAAAGGAGCCCTTATCAGTAAAAACTGTTACCTGACCATCACCATGTATGTTATTGGCTCCAGCTTCTTCCTGGACTGCTGTACAATACACCATCCACACCCATGAAGTGAGGTGGGTCCTGTTCCAAGGAGCTCACAGCCAGCAGACAGACAGAAGCAGACGACAGATGTACTCTGACTGCTGTTCTGCCCATGAGAAGTAAGGTACAGGGAGATTAAAGGTGGGATTTTCACAGGAGACTGCACAAACTCCTTCCTTCACTAGCTGCCTTTGAAAATCAAAGACTAAGTGTCTCGCTCAAAGTTACACAGAAGTTACACAGCAAGGCTAGATATTAATTCTGGTTTTCATGAATCCTTCCTCCCCATAGGAAAGAATTGAGACTCAAGTCTGCAGCAGTTTCCCCAGAAAAAAAACAGCATTCCCAGTGTGTCTGTTCTACTTTTACTGGGTTTTTCATTAGAAAATCCAAACCCACAATGTTTGTCCTTTTCTGGTATCACAGCCAACCACCTAGATCACAGATTGAATAAGTTTCATGAGATTTTACTTATGTAGTTTTTCAAGGCTCCTGCAAATATCTGTTCTCTATATCAGCAGTAAGTATATGCTGAACAGAGAACTTTAAAACTGTTTTACTTCTGTGCCTAGATCTCAGTAAAATTTTCCGAATGCTTCTGGGATACTCCCGCCCATGCTGCTCAGCCCCAGGTCCCATGAGTCGAGCCCAGTCTGCCTGGGATCATTTCCCCCGATATTGAAGTAACCTTGCCATCCTGCTTGCTTCACACTTTCTCTGAAGGCCTATAACAAACACATCATAACAGTTTTATATCTTCTACTTAACCTTTAGAGCTGTTTAAGTTTCTCTGAGATGGAAACTCCCTGATTTATACTCTAATGCCTTCCAGTCTAAACTAACATAATTCTTTCTAAAATGCCCAGGTTTAAATTATGGATTACAGTGTCCAGAATGCTGCTGCAAAACCTCACACTAAGCTGGGCTCAAAGTCACTGAAAGCTTTTTCCTGTGTTGCACTCATTAATTTGCCTTCATTTTTGTGTCCATCTTTACATTCTGTTTGTGATATTTAAATGTCCTTATAACTTTCATTCTCCTGACAAATTTGATTTGCAGGACAAGAAAGCCTCTGGACATGCCTTGCTGTCTCAAATGCTTTGCCAAGCAAATTTGCTTATTCCAAGACACTGCTGAAAAGTTTCAAGGTAAATGAGTGGTGTTGCACCTGAATATTTTTTTAAGTCAGATTCTGTGTTCATAGAAATAACAGTCTTGACAAATGCAAAACCTCGCATCCTGGCTTAGCTGAGGCACACTATTAAAAATCCCAGAAAAAGAAAATGGACATTCCCTAGATCAATACCTCTCCTAGGACCTATCATGGTGCGAGAAGTATGGTCCTCATTAAAGCTATGATGGTAATACACAGTCCTTTGGCTTCTGTACTGCAGTTATCATTGCAGAGGTTATCGAAATCCATTGGCAATGGACATTTTCACAAGAACTGAGACCACTAGATCAATTTAAAGAAACCACAAAAAAGTCACCAACCAGTGGTAATAGCTTTCAAATTCTCCACACCCCGGATTCAAAGAGAAGGTCTAGATGTAAATGGCTAAAAGTCTCATTACACTGCAAATCTATCACCAACCACTGTCCAGTTTCCCATGATAGCTTGTACTCAAACCTCCATTTCATTGCCATTTTAAAACATCTTTTAATCCACTGCAAAAAGTCTGTGAAGTATCTGTCAAGGCAGCTGCATCATACAGATGCCGGAGATTTGAGATTAGATAATTTCAGATAAAGTTAGTCAGAAAGGCATCTGGAAGTTTTCACCATTTAAAGAAAGCCCTATTGAAAGGTTCAGCTGTGTTACATACCTAAAATTATTGAAGGTGTCCAATTCTGTGTCAAACTGAACGAAACACAGGCATATAATCCTACAGAGAAGGCTATAAAAAAGATTCTTGCTCCAGCTATAAACTGATGAATTAATATCCACGGGCAATTTCTGCAGTGTGCTCCAGGTAAGTAGCCAAGCCCTCTGAACTCAACAGGCACAGCAGGCTGCACACCTGGAACTGATTGCAGAACCAAGGCCCACTGTATGACACCACATCAGAAGAAAAGTATCGTATCAAGCAGAAAGCAGATTTAAAGAAAAAAAATTGTTTCAAAAGACAAGGAAATGAAAGTTTACTAGACAAAATCAGAATGCATTTTGTCCGCACACATTTTGTGGTTTTAGCACAAGCTTTACCTATCAAAAACTTTGATGGGGGAAGAAAAAATAGAGACTCATCCCGCTAAAATTAACTAGTTGTGTAGAGTTTTTCCCCTATAAAAAAATTCAAATAAATTGGTTCTGTTACCCCATATACAGACCCCGGATGTAATTAGTGTGATAATCAATATATCAGTAGGAAACAGCTATTTAAGTGCACCCAGTGCAGTTATAGATTTAGGACAAGTGAAAGGGGTGTATTCAACAACAGCAGGGAAGAGTATAAATGCAAATGAAGCTCATAAAAAAGAATGAGTGCTTCTGGTTGTGCAAGCTGCTCAAAATTTATCTAGGTCGTTGTTTTGTTTTGTTTTTTAAATAGAGAAAAGAATAGGCTGCTGTGAACTACTCATACTTGGCTAACAAATGTCAATATGTGCCATAGACCTTAATTTGTTTTCCCACTTGAAGACTTGTTAAAAAGTGCTGCTAGCTTTCTTCTCTCCACTAATGCACCATAAAAAAAAAAAAAAAGTTCTAATAAACTGTGCACCTGTCACACTCATATTTTTAGTGTTTAAAATACTCCCTGTTGTGTGCAGAATACCAGCTGTGCCAGCAGCTTCGGTGCATGACTGACACGCTCAGAAGCATCGATGGCCAAAGGTATCTTGCCTCAGATGTGGCTCCAATATTCTCTTCTAACAATGGGACTTCAAAAACTGCAAGCAAAACACCAGCTTGGTGGAACATCTCACAAGGAATGACATCTCAAAGCAGTGTTTTCTTTTTCCTCTCCTTTGAATATTTAAATGTTTCAATATAAAGGAGAGAGGTGGAATTTCTTCTAGAAAACTAGAAACAGGTTTCCAAAATAACCGTACATGACAGTTGTTTTACTGCTTTCCCTCAGGGGAAAGAAATAAATCAGGAACACCTAATGAAGGAACCAAGTGCAGGTTTTGTAGAGTTTGGATCCTGGGTGTTTCTCTTCAGCAAATGAATTGTGGGACACTATTTGACAATGTATTTGAAAAGTCACAGCAAACTTCACCCCACCATCCTCTAAACACAGGAAGAGTATTAACATAATGAACTGAAAACATCGTTATGTGTTCTGTATTATTCTTTAGGGCATGATACTCCTTTAAGGACAGAGGTATCTGACTCCTGAGACTTTCCCCATCACCAAAAGCAAGGGGAAGGTGGACTTTGGGCATGAGGATGAGATGGTGGAAATAAATATGGCTGTGGTAGAGATTCATGTTCATTGCCCTCTTTGTAACTCGTGATCCTCTGAGCTATGTACAAAGAAAAAACAGGGAAAGATATGGCTGAAGCAGAGAATAACTGATTGGGATCAGATTATCTGTTTCTCTGAGAGGACGCACAAAGGTCCATATTTTATTTAACTCATGACATTAAACATTGGCTACAGGCTTGGTCTTTAGTTAGATATAGAGGAATCTTGCACACAATTCCCATCTCCATGCTCTGACCAACCACACTCGTCAGACTTTGAGTCAGGGATGTGCTTTACGCAAACCTGCAGATAGCCAAAAAAAGCAGGAACAGACCTTAATAGTTTAATTCCGTCCCCTAAAAGTCCAGAAGCTTCTTAGCTTTCAATATCCTTCAATTCTTCATCTAAAAATGAAGTTCTGTATATCCTTTGCGTGGCACTATTTTCAATTCTGTTCTTCTCTTGGATGATGGATTTGTATCACTTTGGTTTCAATCGCACTTCAGTGGGAATTTCAGCATTCGTCTTTCACAGTAGTCACTATCACTAAGACATGGTTCGAAGTGGACAAGTTGGTGTCAGAACCCACAGAGAGATTTAAAGGAATGCTTCCACAGTGTCACAAGTCAGGGTTGGCCTTAACAAACATTTAGGCATGTACCTAATTTTTGTCTGTGGCCAAACTCTACAAATAAAAACAAATTAATAGAACTAAGCTACCAGATTCATCCATATATTGTGGAAACACAGAAGGGAAGGTCAGAGATTAAAAGCAGAGCTGCCATTGTTTAGGGCGTTCTACCTGTGAATTTCCAGATTTTCTAAAGTTTAAGGAGGGTCTTCCGTAAGAATCCAGGATTTTTCATACACAGCTTTTTCAAAAGGAATGCATATGTTCTTTTAAATATTCCTTGCCCTGTGGTAACTGATAAAGCTTTATCACCTCATGCAAAGCTGAATTATGTTTTTGCCTGGAAATATATACATCCACTAGAGAGAAACAGACGGTGTGTATTCATATATTTCAAAACAGAGGATTTAACCTCTGAAAAGAGATATCAAAGTGGCACTGAAGCATGGACCTGCATTCAACACTTTCACATTTGGTTCACAAATACCCAATTAGGTTTCTATCTGAACCACAGTACCTCAAATTTATAATTAATCATCTGTCAAAGTTCCAAGGGCAACAGAGCTCCTTATTATTTTGAACAGTGATAAAAAAAGAGATGTTGAGGTCTTATGAGAATTTCTTAGCTCTGAGAAGCAATATCAGGCTCTTCTTCAGTGAAGAGTTAATAAAGACTAATACAATATCTCCATAGCTAACTCAGCAGTGTGTTTTACCTCCAAATAAAGACAGAAAGGACACACAATATTTAATGTAAACTCAAAATGGATTTCTGTAAATGATAACTAATTTTATAAAAAGTAAATGGTTAGGAATCAACCCACATTTCGTGTCCAGTTTCCATATATTAAGATTGATCCTTTAAAGCTCAAATGACTCTTGAAAAAATATCTTTTCCCCTTTGTTAATTGCAGGTGGCTAATGGCCTCTCTTTGTTTGGGAATGTGAGAGCCTGTAGTAAAGTTTAGCAACGTTAATTAACACCTGCATATAAAGGAACAAATGTTTATAACTGCTAAGGATGCAGAAACCCACCAAACTAAACTAAAACTCTTTTGTCTTAATTGGGGATATAATTGGAATGATTCCCCTAGGAATTTTGCTGTTCCTTCTACATAAATCCGTATTACTGGTTGATCCCAGAACAAAGGTACGTTCCAGAGATCCCATAACCCTAATCCATACAGTTCTGTCCCTAGCGGGTACACAGGTGCTCATAAAAAGTAAAGGTCGCCATCTTTTTAAAGAAGCTTTAATTGATAAGACCCAGACAGACTGCAGACAAACACAGCAACATAGTAGGAAAATGGCCTCTTTCCCACTTTTCCAGTGGGAAAATGATAGAGGTTATTTGGCTCAAAGAGCAGCTGTAAGGTTAATTTCAGAAAATGGGATTTGTCTGAAGGCTGAAATGATATTCTTGGTATCAGCAGCCACAAACTGCTATAATTTGGGACCATATCCTGCTCACTGTGTATCCTCTTAAACAGATCCACTGTACACAAGGATGGTTTCCAGGATTTATTCCCTGATGTTATCTGCCTGTCCTATTTCCAGTAATTCTAGAAATGCGGCCACCTTCTTCCTCACAGCGTTAGGCAAGTCTTACACAGAGCTCCGTTTTACACTGTGCTTACATGGGAGCAACTCCATTGAAAGAAACAGAGGCACAGCAAGGAGAGAGGAAAGACTTTAATGGTAAAGAGAACAGAATCCAGCCCTCCGAATCAAAACCTTATATGCCATAAAAATCCAAAACCACCAAATCAAATTAACTTTTTTGCTAAAGTGAAACATCGCAGAACTAGTCCAAAAGCCTCCCTGTAAAGAGGTACACACTTTTCGTGCTTCTTGTGCACAAAGTAACCATCCCTTAGCCCAGCCTAATACTTTATACCGTGGTCATATTTAGTAAGACACTGGAGGAAACGATCATCAAACTGGTTGCCACCCGCAGTTCTTGCTCTCAGTTGCTTTCTGTGCACAGAGACAAAATGCATCCAAACTTCGAGACAGCTTACACTGGCTGGGACTCACCCTTACCAGAAGTCCCAAGTTCAGCTGCAGCCCAGTTTAAGATGGTGTCGCATCTTCATTTTGGAGAAAGAAGAGCAAATCTGAAGGGATGAGGTCTAACAAGCTGCTGGGGCAGCAGCACAACTACACTGTGCTTCAGATTTATTTTCTTTATTTTGTTTTTTAATTGGATTTGGAATATTCAGTCTTTAAAACAGACTTACAATGGCTACAACTACTACAAACAGGAGGTAAGCATACCTTGTTAATACTCGTAAAACTTCCCTGACCACACACACAGGCACATAGGAGCAGATAGACAAAAGGTGTCTTAATTAGTTTATTGTTTTACAACTCTCTCAAGCTATGAAACACAATTTGTTTTACAATGCATCATTAAAACTGCACCCTCCAAGGATTTCAAATTGTTTGAATAATATAATTATCAGTGTTAACACTTCCTTTTATTGTTTTGAGAGTCTTGATTCTGCTGCCATCGCGTTTGAGCATCCTCCAGCCAATAAAGAAATGAGCATTTCTCACTTTCTCTCCTTCCCCAAATTAGGTGCATAATTTATATAGAGACACAACTTAAAGTTTCAGGCACTTTTAAAGTATTTAAATTATACTAAGAGTTTTAAAAGAATCTTAAATTGTAATGTTAAAAAAGGAAAAACAGCACAATGAATTGTTCAGACAAGGCTATTTCCATTCAGACTTATTATACAGCTTGGATCATACAGAATCATATTACAGCCCGATTTTTGACACGGAACTTTTTCTATTGAAATAAGTCAAAGCAGGATAATCTAAAATTTCTCAGGCAGTTTGCTATCAACTGCTAAAAACATCTGTATGGAAGAGTGCCGCTGTGAATGAGCTCACTAGGATACCTTGTGCCAAATCCTTGGCTGGTACAGCACAGATGTTCCATTAGCATCTTTCTGCTGACATTGGTGAAATCACACCAGCAAATGCCCACAGAGCAGTAATGTTTTCTCATCACTTTAGTCTCTCCCCATGTTGGGCCACTCTTTCCCTACTCATAGGTTAACTCACTGGAGGAGTAATTTTGAAACAGATAACGACGTTTTCAAATTCAATATTCCTCTCTATTTTCATACTGTGTATTTGGTTATTACATACAAAGCACCAACAACGTGTGCACCAATGAGTGAGAGATGTGACTCCTATTTACTCAGTGTCACAGGCCTCTCGCCAAACCTCATAACCATCCTTCCCCCATAATCAGTCATGTCAGGGCCATATGTGTTTCCCTTATTCAAAACACAAAGTCATTCATATCAAGTGCCCTCACAGCATTTTTTTTCCTGTTTGTATACAGCTTTGCTGTACAAGTCTAGTCTAGGATGGGCTTCTCAGACCAATGAACCTTCAAAGCAGTGAGAAAGCACAACGTGCACAGTATACAAGAGAAATGGGAGGTTCAGACAAATCTTTCACAGTTACACACAAAGAGTTTAAGCTGCCTTTCAGCTCATTGGTTTTCAGACTCAGATAACAGCACAAAATCCATGCAGTATCTCTGCAGAGGGATGGGATGAGAGGTTTGTGAGATAACTGGCCACATAAAAAATACAACGAATCAGACAGGAAATAAGAAAAGCAGATTTACACTAATATGGAAGCAGTTAGGGAATAATCAGACCTGAAGTCTTCAGCAGAGCTACATTCAGCCTCCCAGTTCCAGCCTTGTGCCTGATCCATGAGAACAGTCCTTTTCTCCATTGGTCTTTACTGCCCATCTTTCACATAGTGGGCCCTGAAACAGTTAAATCAGAGATTAGTAAGCTGGCACTAAAATATACTTGGAGGACTTATTGAATGGAGGATATTATCAATATCACGTCTGTCAGAGATGAAACACTACATATATGGATGAGTACTGTATAATCCATTCATTGTTTTATAGACCTGGAACTCCCCAGAGAAAAGCATGAAACCCACCTGACGTCCCCGAGTGTGGAATTTTACATTCAGATGTCGGAGCTGGCTGGATGCATGCAACCACAGCTCGACAGCCAGCTCCCGTGGGACCACACCTCCAAGGAGGCTCCTCTGCCTTGTTTATTCCACCAAGGGTATAGAGCATCTTGCACTCATAAAACGGGTCACAGCAAAGCTTGTCTGCGGTGACCCTTCTGTGCACTACTGACACGCAGGACAGAAAGCTTCCACCTTGAGGGAAATCAAGTCCTTTCAGGATATCTGAACAACAGACATGTTAGGATCCTTGGATCCAGCCATGGCTTTCAGAGCTGATGAATCTCCACATAAGCTGCTCCCCTTTTCAGGGATAAATGCATGCAAAACCAAACCCTGAAGTATTTGCATACACGGGTTCTTGGTACACTGGTTGGCCAGCATTTCCCCTGGAGTACACTCCATCAAAAGGCTTCAGCTGGCAACTTCCTAACACTGCTGCTATAATTCATTGAGTCTCATGTTTCCTTACTCACTTTGAGCTGCACAAAACCACTTCCACCCCCTCTCCGCATTTTCCCAAAGGAAAACAAACGTTTGCAAATGGATGGATGGATGGATGGATGGATAGATAGATAGATAGATAGATAGATAGATAGATAGATAGACAGACAAACAGACAGATGGATGATAGAGCCAGCTTCAGCACAAGAACCAGGTTATATCTCCTATTACTTTAGCTGGTATATAGGTTATTATGCTGCTGTTTGGATATGTGTAAACAAGCTTCTCTTTCACATACAGAAAGCTAAATAGTCAAGGTGATATTATCCAGAGTCCTTGTCTTAACTATCACAGAGCCATGCAATGCAAGTTTTCAGGGGCAAATACATGTCTGAGTACTGGAAAATTAAGAGCAGCTCTCAATACATAACACATCAGAGCAGCATGTTTCTTGATCCTTTCTAATAAGTTCATTGAGTCCAGGGCTCCCACTGATTTTCTACACCACAAGGGCCCATCCTTCTCCAGCCAAAAGCTATGCAAGCTCTGACAGGGACTCCCGAGATCCTGAAATGACTCCACCAAGGAACTACCTCAGCTCCCGAAAGCCACTCAGATGTAGTCCACAGACACCAGTAAGTGAGAAAAGTACAAGGAACTGAAATTTACAGCCACCACAAAACACCAAAACAACTTTTCTGAAGGCAGATATTTTTTTAGCTGAAATATTTCAGTTTCATGAAAGTTATTCAGAGGTTTGAGGGTGGTTGTGCTTGGGTTTGAGGTTTTTATTTTTTAAACTTTTTGACAGTAGATTTAAATTCTCCATAGAAAAAGTGAAAGTTATAGTTCATTATCCTTGCTGCTTTGATGGAAAAATACATCCACTTTCTCCAGCCAGCCTTAATTTTTCCCATATGACCAGTTTCTTCAGGATGCCCACTGCTTTTTTCTTTCCTCTTATTACATTTCTAAACTACTTTGATGCGAGGCATAGACCACTCTCAAAATAAGCAGATCCATTCAGAAATACTAGGCCAGTATTCATGTTTGTGAATACTACTACTTGGTCCTCCTGGATTCTACCAGATAGCTCACTTTTCACGGAGGGCATAGACTCACTCCAGTTCATGTTACTACTACTGTGGTCATTTTTATTATTCAACATATAATTTCAGTTTCATTCCTGCTGCCCACAGACTTGATTTCTTGAGATATTTAAGACTGCAGAAAAAGGAAGGAAATTTATCTTTAAAAAGACCTACAGTCCCACCAATTTTAACTTTCCTGTAGTTCAGATGTGTGTGTTCTGTTCATACACATGAACAGAATTCCTAAATGCAAACACATTGATAAGATGATATGATCTGGCTTTTTATTAATGCTGCAAAGACAGAAGACTTCTATGAAAAATAACTCAGAGCACATAACTGATGAGGGTTTTTTTCATAATTTTTTAGAGAAAAAGACCTTTGAAAACCATTTAGGCCCTTATAAATGTGCACATTGCTAAATCTAGCTAATCTACTATAAAAAGCAAGTGTGAAATAACTGGCACATGAAGGTCTGTTTTGTTCTAATACTTTATCATCTCTTATTATTTATAACAGTCTAACAAATGAACCTTCTTTTAAATTAATTTGTTTCTAATTACCAGAAGGAAAACCATCCTATATAACTGTAATAATTGCAGCCCAAGTGCAAATTCTGAAGCACTACAGAAGATAATGTCAAGGGGCTTGCTACTATTTTTTTTTTAAAGCAGCAATAGTTAGACACCATTTAACTCAAAGGTAAGTTTTACATATTTATCTTTAGCTTACAGGCATGTCTCAGATAGGATTAGGAAGCCATTCTGTGAAGTATAAATGGAGAAAATTTAACAGAATACAAAAATATGAGTTTGAGATAAAATTTTAGTTAATGAATTCTGGAAGGGTTCTTTTTTGCATCTATTGCAATAGCAAGAAAGAAAGATTTCACAGTACAAAAGTTAATATGCTCAAAGATTTCTCAATATGCTTTTTCAGTTCTCTCATCAGAATAACTTGTGGCTGTTCAAAAAATAATACTGGGATAAAAAGTATAGGGGGAACGGACTAACAAAGAGAAGACCAAAGCTGGTTACCTCAGCCCCAGTTATATTACCACACAATTATTACTTTATTGATTCCCCAGTAAAATTCACTTAACTAGTTTTCTGGGTTTTATAGCTAAATAAATTGCTTAATCTATTTCAGAGGAAAAACCTTATGCTGATGAGTTTATGTTAAAGATGTCATAACCCCTTGGGTGTCGCTCGCTAACCACTCGTTCACGACTTCTCTCCCTTGAGACCAGAGTACAGACATCAAAGGCACAGCTGGATAAACTGTATAGATTGGATCCTGAGCAAGAATTATCATAAACACTATGAAGCCACAAGGAATGTGAAAGGAATGATCATTTATATCCAGAGAGTTATTAAAATTCTTTCAGTCCATCTGCTTATGGAGGTATGCGACATTAACCATCAACCGCATTATCACTTGAAGTTCAAAAACTGCTTGGGAGAGGGTGATTTTGCAACAGCCATTCCACAAGGAGAGGCTGGACTCAGCTCTGACTTAGTTCTCATGAAATTTTGCAGTCCTAAGTGGGATTTCATGACATGTGCAATCACAACATAATCACAGTGACTGAATAAATCTGGTGTTTCAAAGATCTGGCAGACAATGGAAAAGTGACCGTTTATTATTCACCCCACCACATTTACAACTGATGGACTCCTTATTACTCGCAGATTTCATTAGAGTCCCCAGGGAATTTCCCAAACCTAGACCAAAAGAGAAAAACACTTTTTGTGAATATTCTTGAAATATAAAAGAGAACCATTTTTCCCAGTTTCCAGTCAGCTCTAACAGCAATTCTCTTGAAGCAAAATCAGAGCAATCTGTATTAATGAAAATATTCTTAATGGCTCTAACAGAAGTTTATAGCATGTATAATAAAACATCTTTTCAGTTAGTCTCTCTGTTGATCAGGTATGACACTATGTTTTTATGAAAATTACTTTTGTCCAGCTCAAAATTCTCCACTTCCATTTAAAAATACTAATAGAAAGATTAAAAATTTGCTATTTTCTATCACTATTAATGTTACCTCCTTGCAGCCTTCAGGAAGTTAAATGTTAATTTTTCAAAGCTGTTTGATGAAACAGTAAAATTCCTTTCAGTTCCGTATATAGGAACACTGATTAACCTTGACTAGACAAAACCCAGCTTTCCTTGTTCCTGAGAGGTCCCCCTATTTTATTAATTCTAATTATATAAGCAATATAAGCTGAATTAAATATTTTCCAGTGTAAAGATACTATAAAATACTAGCTTTCTTGGACACTAATGTATATTAATGACCAGCCCCTTCTCTTTGCACTCAATTGTGCCCCACACAATGTGAGGTACTGGTAATAAAGTGATTTTCAGCCTCTTCTCTGTGGGCCTTTGGGATCTAGCCTGTGGGCTGTTTCTAAGAAGTCTTGTGAAAGCTGCCCAGAGAAAGTGAGTTCAATCTTGTGCTAGAGTAATCCATGTACAGGAAAATAATAAACCTTCCCTGGAAGAAAGTTAGGTACTCACAAATCAAAACCAGTTGGAAAATAATATTTGCTTTAAAGTATTACTCAACAAAAGGCAGCATGGAAAAATCTAGCACTACACAGACATTTTTAGATTATCTACTAGGTCATTCATGTAAAAGAGAATAAATTACAAAGACCTGATTATCTCAGCTTGGAAAACAATCCAAAGCAAAAGATTATGGGGGAAAAGGGCACTTCTACCTTTTGTAACACAAAGATGTACAGTCAAGATGGAATGGTTCTCCTTTCTCTTCATACCTAACCACCAAAGAGAAAAAGAAGCAGAAATACTGTGATATCACCAAAAGCAACAATATTGAACTTTGCATTTATGAAACAATGGGTAGTGAACAACGTCATTGTGTTTAAAGTCCATCCAAATGAAACCTCTACTGTTAAAACAGAAAAGTTACCATACGACATAGAAAAGAAGGACTTATAAAGCTCTATGCTGTCTAGCAAAGCACTTAAAAATAATCTCAATTTCTCTACACACTAGAAAAAGCCCCACGGGAATGCCACAAGTGCCAGTCTGTCTGCTCCTCTCCAGAGGAGGCTGCCAGCCAACTGGCTATGGAAATGACTTTGTTTCTAAGCTCCAAAAGGTCCATGAATATGCTTGGGAACATGTGAGACAAAATACACAAATGTTTCAAACAGATTAAACATTAATTAATCTCAAGATTCAGACACCCACCTCTCTTAGATAAAGACACCACCCTGTTTTGTTGGTCTTAGCCACCAACTTCCAGTGTTACTTATCTCACCCAAGTAGGAAGGAACTGTGAGGAAAGGGTGTATCGCTGGATTGCTCAACAGGATTACCACCTCTCCCATTTCCCTTTCAGTCAATGCCTGCTCTTTTCCCTTCAAATTCTTGGAAGGAGGAATGTCTTGTTTTCAGACCATTTCAGCTTCCAAAGATCATTCCCAGAACCTGAAGACGCATGGTCCCACAGTCCTCGAGAGACCTCATAAGGCAGCTGAGTTTCTCATTATTATCTTCCTCTTTCTCTTGACAAGAGGGGAAAACAGAGAGAGATTTGTGTATTTTATTTATTTGTTGTTCCTGAAGGCAAAAAAAAATAAACTAATAGCTGTTACAAAATAATATTTTCTAACAGCTAAAAGGGTTTGTGTATTTGAGCCAAATTTAGATCATGGTTTTCAGGTTACTCTACCACTTGTCAGATGAAATTCTCTGTGATTTGGCTCCTGGTTTTCCAAGTTAGAGTGGGTAGCCATCGGTCAAATACATTTGTAGGCAAGGAAACTATTTGTTGAAGGAGCGTGACAAGCATTTTAATATTCTTCTTGACATACACTAGTACAAAAGTGGTAAGACTTTACTAACACAGAGTTTACTGGGTAAGATTTTCAAAAAAGCCTGATTCTTACAAGTTTCCTATTTGATTTAGGCACTAAAATTCCGGTTTCATTTTTGACTAGGCTTCTACATATCTTAGGACTTTTATATTCCCTTCCAGCTACTGATGCTATAATAGACTATTTTTCCTCAATGCTTTTACTATGGATGTACACTGTCATACTTGTATTGGTTTGAGAAATTTGGGCCAATCACTCCAGAAACTGGAGTCAATAATTACACTCCCTAAATCCATACGTGACTACCTGAAAAAGTGCTTTGCTTTCCAAAAGCCAGAAGCATGAGAACAGCTACCATTCATTTCCAAGCCAGCTGCTGGATGCCCAGCGCCTTGGCATATCACTCCAGCTACCCCAAAGCTGTAAACAAAACCTGCAAAATTTGGCCTTTAGGTGATTATCTACAGTACCAACCTCAAGTGGTAAGTGCATTAAATCCACTCTCTCCCATTCTCTGAGACTGAGTGGAAAAGAGGGAACAGGGGGCAGGGGGAGGTGGCGGAAAGGAGTTCAAGATAATTGAAATACATAAATGACAAAAAAAGCTATTTGTGATAAAGAACCTTGCGTGCAAGAGATGTCGATGCTGCAGGGAGCAGCAGTGGGCTGGTCTGCCTGGGGACATCTGTTTGTATTTGCGAGGTTCAGGATGCCAGAGGCTTCCACACTGTAATGAGAAGGAAGTTAATATCAGACAAGCATGCAAGCTGCTGCCATGTGCCAATACAAGCGGAAAGCCCCTTTTCTTCTGCCTCCCCTCCCCACCCCGAATGCTTGTTTCCCATCTGACATCCTCTTTTCCTCAGCCTGCAGCCACGGCAGTTTTGTTTTCTCCAGTGACAGTCTCTGTACATCTCAAGACATCTTTGCTGAACAACAGATCCCAGGCTACCGGAGACAAAGCAGAAAGGCCAGAGTAGCCAAGAAAGTAGCTCTTGAAACTGGGAGCAGATGAAGCACCCAATTTGCTGCAATGCTAATAAGAGGATGGAAAACATATATACACTGGCTCACCATTATCACATTTTCCAGGGGTGTATTGCTGAAAACAACTAGGTAGCACACTGGTGGAAAGTGCAGTTAACCAAGTGTGTTTTATTTTTTATTAATTCTCTGTTGTCTGTCTTTCTGTTCTGTAGCATTTGTCTGACAGGAGGACCAGGAGCTCACCTGTGCTGTGAAAGCAGGTGATTTACACACCACACTCCGGGGCAAAGCAGACACACCTGAAACCAAGGCCAGCAGCCTTCTAGCCAGAGCTCTGGAATGCTTCTCAATTTCAGCTCCATTAACATGTTGGGAGCTCCAAGCCATGGCAGCTGGACTGCTCTGAGAATCTCACCCAACCTGCCTAAAGCTCAGCTGATATTGAAACAAAACTTAGCCACATATATATATATATATGTATCAAGCCTGGCACCATAGGGTTCTCCAAGATCAAGTATTTGCACCCTGATGTAATAACAGAACCATATTTGTATCATTCCTACTGTATTACAAGCTCTTGTTTTGACCACCACACATTATGTTGGACTGTCAGTTTTCCCTTGGTAAGCAAGTGGCTTTGCTTCAAACCTGCTATTCACTAGGTCCCTGATCCAGCAGTCCTGTTACTTTCAGTGGGAATATCTGTAAGCCTTAAACGAAAGAGGCATTTTTCTGAGTTAGAGCTTAAACTGCCAGCCTATGGAGCTGCTTAAAGCATGTTACTTCTAGCTATCAACAGCATCATTAGCTTCGCACTTTCTCAAAGCAGCTTTCAGACAATGGAGATACTCTTGTTCTTTTAAAGACATCGATATCCACTTTTACCAAAAGTAATTGGAAAGAAATTGTCACACTCTATATGATATTTCCAGTTTACAGCTTATGTGGTACATTTCAATCAAGCTTTGTATTAGATTCTGGCATTCCAACACCACATATACCCCCACAGGTATATGTCAACCCATTTTCCTTTAGTCTGTATCATGTGTTCAAATGATCTTTATGTTATTGATGATGCTTCTTTAGATCAATGGAGTACTCATAATAATCCATCTTCTTATTTTTCTGGCAAGCCAGATGTTATTCTGGATCTTCATACTTTTAGTGTTTGCCTCCAGGTGTTGCATCTATCAGGGTTTTTATAACTCAAATCTAGCTATTTTTAAGGGGAAATATAATAACTAAACCTAGTAACTGTCACCTGAAGAACATCAGTAACAATGTTTATTCTACAAGAACATTTCTGTGAGAGACAAATTTTGGAGGCTCTGCTTCTTTCTATATTGAAAAGACTAAATTATTTTGATTTAGTTCTTTTCTGCACAGATTACAGTTTCCTACATGTACTTATTTTGGGCTTTTTGCTAATAACTTTTGTGTCTTTCCCAAAGTAATGATTTTGTATAATATATTTTTGAAGATAAATCTGAGTTTTCTGCCTGTAATAAATTTTTATCAAGCTCACTGGGTTTTATCAGCTCTAGAATCTATTGAGGTCGTGACCATTATATTATTTCTATGATTCTTCTGCATATTTTTATGATGACCTTATGGGACTACAGCAATTTATTATTTATGAAACTCCCAGCCACCTCCCTCTAGCAACTGCAGATTCTACAGTCTCAAGAATCAGAAAGCTTACTGGAGGTAGACTCTCCCAGCTCTTGTGCTTACAACCTTTTTTGGTTTTTGGCTCATAGTGAAGAAAATTAACTTATTTTAAGGCTTTGTGTAGGCTTACTACTTCACACCAAAGAGAGCTCCCTAATTTATACCTCCTGAGATGAGCTACAAACATTCAAAAGCTAAGGACTATTGACTGCCTCTCTAATCCCAGCTGTATAATTTTGTTTTAGAATCAGGATTCCTTCTTTGTTTACCTGCTATTTAGCTCTGTGGAATGGCAGACAGCTTGTCACCTATGCTCAAACTAGGAACTATATGGGCTTCATCTGATTATGCAAATCCAGTACAAAGGCACAAAACTTTGCTCCTTTTTACAAATCCCATCTCCACAGTGAGAAAACCAGTTTTTGACACATAGGCAATGGCAAAGCAACAATTACATGGAAACCTTTTGAGTCTTATATTTGAAAATTCAGCTTCTAAACTCTGGAAAATATTAAAAATATTAATCAAAGTCTCCATCAGAAATAACAGTGCTTTAAAACCAACCACCAAGTGCCTTTACATTTCAAGGACAAGCAATAAAATGTTCTGCATCACTAACACCTATACATGAACTCTTATTTTTTCTTGTATTTCAGTACCTCCTAGAACACAAGGTGAGGGACAATTCCCAGTGGCATGATCAGTATGCAGATGTAACTCCCTATCAGTTGAGCAGGACACATGGATGGACTTCCTGGGCATCATCTAGAGCCATTTGGCTATGGTGGTGGCTCAACAGCCATATGTGAAGCTACACAACTCCATGTGCATGAAGACTGTAAACAATCATCACGGTACTTTGGGACCAGACCAAATGTTCTCCTGCTGGATCCAGCCTCTGGAGCACCAGTTAGACATCCCTGAATAAGGTTTTCCATTTGTAACCAGAATTAACTGTCTCTGTGCCTATCAAAAAGTGTCTCCTACTAAAAGCTTCCATATCTACCCTTGATACTCTTTACCAAAGTTAAGCCTGTTGTCTAAAATGCACAATCAAGCCAGCCCATGGCTATCTTATACTTAACAGCTTTTCAGCATCCTTTAGATACTGTTGGAACTAGAAAGTTTTCAGGGTTCAGAGCATTTCTGGATGAAAATCTCTCTCTTGCCTTGCCTTTACACACATGGCAAAATAGAGCACCATTCCAAGGTATGAAGCTATGTGCTGCATCATTATAAAATACAGTAACGAAGAACATCCCAGGACTACCAAAAGCAGATACAGCAAGTGTGGGATGATCACCCCTAGTGCTCATCTCTCTCTGCGACGTACTTCATTTCCAAGCCACCTGCTCCTTGTGCCAGCTGAAGCAAGAGGCACCAGCTCTGTGCAGGTGAATTTGCAGCCCTTGGTATGCTTGAGCGAACTTTTGAGCTCTGAAGAGCCCTCGGTGGCTTGCAAAATCACAGGTGGTGATAGGCAAACGCCACCCTGGAGCTGACACCTGTGCAGTGGAGGCTTGCGAAATGCCTGACACCTTGGGGGGCCATGACTTGTTTTCCTTTCAACTCCTCAATCAACGTGACAGGAGCTTGCTTTCAGTTTTCAGTTTTGGTAGTGCAAATAAATGCCTCTTGCACTGGCAGATTTTAGGCTCCATTCCTGCTCATTCTTGACTGCTGCCTTTGTGGCATTGCTCCCCACCAGGGCAATTACTGAGGCTCTGTGGGGTGCATTAAATTCCTTATCAATGAGTATGCAGCAATATCGCTGCTGCAGCCACCTCTGCATCTGCTCTGTAATAGAAAATGCTCTGAGGCTTCGAGCTCATTTCATTCCTACCTTTTAATTAGTTCAGACATTTTCCAGGGGTGATTTTCATGTTGTTTTAGGGACATCTCTCTAGCCAGTTCATCTTGCCTTCTGTTAGAGAAAGAGCAGACCCAAGAAAAGTGTCAGAAATATGTCAGTATTTGCAGACCTCTCTTTACCAGTACCTCTCCCTCTCTTCCCAGTATTTTCACTGGATATTAACAAGCCAGAGTATTAATTCAACCAACTGAACGTTATTATACAGTAGACATGCAATATATGTATTTAGCATGCAATGAAATTTGTTTTATCAGTTGAGGCCAGCAAGACTTGAATTCTAGAGTGCCAGGGAAATATAGTTTCTCCTAAAATGAAGGGACTGGTCCATCTCCTTCCAAGCAGGGAAGAGCAGGAAAGTTGCCTTCACTAACTGATAAAATCTAAGTTTTCTGAAGCTTGTATTTACTGTTGCAGCTAGTCTTGCTTACCTCTACCTTGAGTTTCAGTCATGATTATTTTCCTTTAATATAGTGGTCAGCAGTGGCGTGCTTCCTGCTGTGGCCGCAGGGTGTTTATTTTACATAGTAATAGCGTGCTTCCCTGTATTTTCACTTCCCTAATTTCTTCTCTTTTCTTCCCTGAGAATAACCAGATTTAGCTGTCACTGCCTGTTCCTACCAGCAACTCAGGTGCTCTCATCAGCTCTGCCTGTCTGCCCAGAAAACCACAGATTGCCACGGGCAGCCTCCCACAGCCACCTCAGACCGTGCTTTTCTCTGCAGTCAATGTGAACTGCCCTCAGGATTCATTTTCATCTAAATTCACTTCAGCAAAGAGAAATATCTTTCGCTGTCATAATGAGACATGCTGGCACATCAGTATTTCTGGGTTAATATGTGAGAGGAAAAAAAAAAGCATAAAGAACAGTGACATTTAAAACACTGGTAGGAAAAGCAAATATCAGTCTTATCATTTGCTTAACTGTTATTTGCTTGATGGGATGGATCTATTGCTTTCCCTACCAGAAGGAAAGTATAATTTGATGATTTCTTCTTTCCTTTTTTTTTTTTTTTTCACCCTTCATGGAGATTTTCCTTAAATTCATTTCCTAGTGCTCCTAATTTAAAGTTATTGTCTCATAGCAGGCTGTCTGCCTACCTATTAATAAAAAAGAGTCACCTTCTAAAAATACAGTGAGCAGTGTGTGAGAAAAGGTTTTAGTGTTTCAGGCCAGGTTAAGGAAGCACTTCTGCACTAAAAAAAAAAAAAAAAAATAAAATAAATAAAAGATCAATAAACAGAACACTTAGCAGAGTCATAGCTCTAATTTCTATTAATTGCTTGTAACATATGGATGTACAGAAAAATAGGTGCAGAGTGTCATCCCAACCTGTTATAACTGACCTGAAGCCCATACAGATCTAAAGAACCATGCACTCTCTACAGCAGAGGAAGCCCTGACCCAAAAATGATATTTACATTTATTTTCATATTATGAGAGAATAACTTGCAATAATCATTCAGAAAGGAGCCTGACAAAAATATGCAAGAGATTTTGAAACAGTGAACGCATTACTTTGTATTGGGTTTTTAAATTCTACGGCCTCAGACTGTTATGATAACCTCCTTTCATCCTTACTAAATAACATCAGGCTTTCAGGACACAAGATTTGCCCATTCCACTTGAATCTTTCTAAAAAGAACTACATTACTTCAAGTGCAATGCATCATCTAGGGTTACCCAGGATATTCATTCACCCCCTTCTCCCTTTCACCAAGTTAAAATATCAGAAAGACAGGGAGCATCAACCCCAGCAGTTCCAGACTCATCAGGTTTGTGTGGGTTTTTAAAACTGTCTCTATGCCTTCCCCAAAAAATATTTGTTTTCCCTCCACCATCTGTGCAGTTCTGGCAGCAAGATTTCCTTAGTTCTTTCTGTGGCAGCTATCCCCTCCCAGAGCATTAGTTTTACACTTGCACTGAGAGGCGAGATGGTGCTTCTCCCATTGCTCGGTCTCTTGGTTCACATAGATTCTGCTCTGAGTCAAACGTTTCCCCTGTTAGAGATCAGCCGAGCACACATTGTCCAAGCCTTTCTCTCCATTTCAAGGCAGAACATTTATTTTTAATTTTTTAAGCATGATCAAACTAATGCCTGAATTCGCCTGCTTGCTTATTCTTCTGTACCATATCACTTGCAAATTTTTTCACCCCCTTTATTATTTAATATTCTGTAAGATAAACTTTATCTTGAAGAAGTGCTATAAACATCACTTTGCTAACACAGATCCACAAGAACCACCAGAGATAGCTACGTCTGGGGAAAGGAAAAAGGCTCATCTGTTTTTAAACATCCATCCCCACGTTTGCTTTCCTCCAGCCCTGGAGATCCCAGCCGGGATCCTGGGTGGACCTGTCTGCCTGCGGGCGAGGAGCAGAGCTCTGCGGCATACAGCTCCAGGCATGTAGTACAAAGCACAGCATTGGAGCCTCACTGGCACCACCATGCAGGAAGGGAACGGGAGTTTTCAAAGTGCCACTGGTCTGATTGCAAGATATTTAAAGTTAAACCCATAGGTATGCACAATAATAGCACACAGTTGCTTTTCCAGGACAGCATCCATCTAGCAAATTATATCTAAACTGCACAATTTTCATTTTATTTCCTCAATATTTCCCCATCCTTATACAGACTTGAAAAAAAAATACTGCGGGGAGGAATATTTTCATTCTAAAATGGATATATTTACAAGCATTAAGGAAGCATGAAAAGGATACTGTAGGACCACGGAAGTCAGTAAGAGTCTCTCTGTTGACGTCAATGAGGTTTTGGATCAGATTCTAATTTATTGGATAGATTATTTGTTGACAAGTCTTCATTCATCTTTAACAGGAAGAGACCGTGACACATATAAGAATCTGGGCACAGAAAATGTATTTGTGTAAAAGTATTAAGCCAAATGTTCAGACAATAAATTGGATCAGCGGGGTGAAATGTGACGCTTCCGCAGACAGAGATGTATGGCTTTTCATATAGGAAGGAATAAAGAAAGACACATATGAAAAGATGTGATTTTAGCATTTCCTGTGACTTTTACAGCATGTAACATTACCCCATGGGTGGGGGAAATAATACAGGATGCTACCAGCACAGAGTGACGTCATTCTCACTGTAGTCAATGGTTTGAAAGAACTTTTTTCTTTTCCTATGAGACTGCCAGCCCCATGCAGTAGTACGTGCAGTCACCTGAAGCATGGCAATCAACAGATTAACCTTCAGCCAGGTAGCTTTCTAAAACTGAAGACAATTGTATGCCCCTGCCTAGAAAGTTACAGCAATCTTATTCTCTAAGCAGTAGCATTCTACTCCAGGCTCAGCTGTCCGATTTTCAGTGGCTTGACACCTCCAGTCACCTGCAGACACTCAGATGTAAACCAAATGACAAAGGACAGCAGAATCTGACTCTTTGACAGGTCTAAAATTTTATGTCATGTAATGTAACCTCTCTCGGCGCAACGTGTATGAACACGTGTGTAATACTGTTATCTCTCGATGAAAGTATGTAGGTGCTCGTAAACATAACTTTTTAAGATCTCGGGGCTGTAAATGGAAAACTGTTCCTTCGAAGCAAGTGGAGTAACTCAAGTACTAAAACTTTAGTTACTAGCAGCAAGCAGGTCACCTTTTAATCAGTCAGAATTCCTTCACATTTATTACCAGTATCTGGTTAAGGCAAGACACCTCTGAATCAAAAAACACATGTAAAATAAGAGTTGTATACATCCAGCTTTCTGCTTTTCTTATCTGCAAATAATTTAATGGGCAACAAAGTAATCAAAAAGTAAACCTCTTTTTAACAAAAACTATCCACTCCATACATGCATGAGAGTTTCAGTTTTCTATTAGGAGCTGCAGGTTGTTTCCCATCGTTCTCCCCACAGGACAGAATCCAGAATCCTTCCCACTCATGGAAGATCAGAAGACTTTTCTGGAAATTAAGAAAAGAGGAGCAGGGCACGACAGTCAAACTCTGTCTTTCTCAACAAGTCTTGTTACAACTGGAAATTTGCTGGGAATACAAGTTTACTTCTCATAGAATAGAAAGTAATGAGCCTAGCATTGCTCCAGACAATTCGAACTCCCTAGCATATGTCTTCCACTTAAATAGTTTTAGTTTTAGGTCAGCTGTCTGCTTAAGGACATTTAAATAATAGAGTACACAGCAGACTTTATTTTTTAAAATAGGGAGGTATTAGGCAACTCTCTCTTCTTTTTCTTTTTTTTTTTTTTAAACCAGAAATAATCCATGTCACTCTTAGAAAAGTCAGTGCTAAATTCTAATGTACACAGTAAAATTAAAAGCAAATCCAAACTTATGATGGGTATGACTTCTAACATCAAAACCTAACAAATAAGATACTTCTTTGGCCACTAAAGCCCAACATGCAATTTAGTAGGCAGGGCATCTCAGCTGATGACTAGATTTTTGTCAGACTCTTCCCACTTGAAAATCAAGACAATGAATTGTATCGGAGTTGGTCCTCTCCAGTGAATGTGCACTAGTAATTTACTCAGGTTAGTGCAAATAAGCCTATGGATTTATTATTTATCCACACTACTTCAAACTAAAATGAGCAACCAAAGATAGAGCAAATCAAAACCAACTACACCATGTTATTTACAGAATTAGCTGCAGTTCTCCTGTAATCAACTGCAAGTTGAGCTGCATGTTCACAGGGACTGTTTCTCATTTCCCACTCAATTTTAGTCTTCACGGCAACAACTGTATCAGCTGAGTCTAAACACTGGTTGATGAAATCAAAGTATGTGGCTTGCAGGATATCACTCATATCAGTACTTGATCTGTGGGAAGATAAAAATGACCAGGCCACAGAGGCTTTGGTGTGTCAGCACCTATGCAAATTCAGATCTGCACAATTGGCACAGCTGAGGCCTTTCTGCACCACAGCTGCTCACACCTGGGCAGTGTCTCTTCCTAGGCTGGTTTCAAGTACTGCCAGAGTTAGGCTGGAAAGGGGACAGTGCTGGAGACACCTGAATTGGCCAGCCATGGCTGCAACAACGGATCCCTAGCAGGGTGAAAAGGAAAATCCCCTCCAGCAATCACCTTGACATAGAAGGGGCAGAGCTATACTTATCCAGATGACCTAGTACGTGACAATACTCTTCATGTCATCCCTTCAGTCACTGCTCACTGCAAACCAAGACTGACTTGAAACACAGTTGTCTCTGTAACAGATCAAAGTCAATTCCTATAGTGATTCATCTCATCCCAAAATAAATTTAAGGCTTTTATTTCTTGTGCAATCATTCCTCACTCCTCTATCCAGTCAAATCTGTGTTTGCTCAGAACACACCAAGGCTTCTGCCAGGTACATGTGTTTCCATCCCTTAGGTGGAACCAGAAAAAGGCTGGTGCTTGCCCAAGTCCTGCCCCAGTGCAGGTCAAGGTGTGGCCAAGGTACTTCAGGACTTGGGAAATGCTTCCACATGATACAGTATAGGCAAAGCCTAAGACAGAGGGAAGAAGACATCCTCTGGTGATGCCTTCATCTTGCCAGATAGGTGACAAGAGTAAGTGTATACCAGTATAAAGAAAAATCCAACACCACATTACCTTTGCAGTGACTCCCCAGAAAAATCACAGAGAGAGCACAGCTGATATTTTTGTTCCTTCCCCTCTAGGAATTGCCTTATCATGAATCAGGAGTAGTAGGAGACAATCCAAAACTGGGGTTTTTTATAATTAACATTTCACAATATGTCCCAGCAGGAATTTATCATATTTAATGTTAACTATGACACACTTCATGTTAGCTAAAATAGAGAAGCGATTACATCAGTTTTCTTTGCTGATACCTTTTCCTGACATAAGAGGACATTGATCTAGATAGAGTATTTCATAGGACACTGGCAGCACTTATATTGTGTGCTTTATGGATAATATATCTCCACAGAAAACATTCATATGCTTGGGTTGCTTTCTCTTTGTGTAGCACTTGGGCATGTGAGTCAGGCACATATGCCTTCTGTAGTTCAAAGAGGAAAAATCCTCATTAGGTTACATGTGTAATGGCCTCACAAGGTGCCTGAATAATAGACATGAAACTCTTTCAGATATGTTGGCAATTTTTTTTTTTTCCTACAGTATGCATTACCCTACTTCACAATGATCTGTTCAAAATATCCATTACTTCAGAGGAAAGAATCCAACTGCAATGAAAACTAAAAAGTCTAAAATCCCCCTGGTGCTAATAAAGCCAAAGCACAAGGAAGCAAACCCTGCATTACCCATATGGTCAACCACCATCAGGGAGCTAAAAAATTTAAAATAACAAGGGTTTGATCAAAATGCTATAGGTTCCTCTTCACAACCATCCAACTGGACATTTGCTTGACTTCACAGCTGAATAAAGACTGGGCAGCAGCAGAATCTCAGATGCTCATTCCGTGTTCATGCTCAGGTTAATTCTCCTGGCCCCAAATCTCTACAAAGACCACAACATGCAACAAAAGACAAGAGGAGGATTCCAGCAAAGCTTTTGACATTTAGCTCTCATGGATGAAAGCATGAGGTGGGAGAGAGAACCTGCCATGCACTGTAGTAATGTTTTTCTTTGTGAAAGGTGTGACATTATTTCTCGACAAGCACAATACAGAGTAACACAGGACATAAACAGCAGGATTCTCATTCAGCAGTCTCAAAACAGTAGAAAAATCAGGGTCCAATTTCATGAACAGCAGCTCACCAACAAAAGGCAGCAGGGAAAGCCTGACTTTCCAAGTAGTTGCAGTAGCAGATTTGTGTACTTTATATTCCTGAGCAGTATCCAGACATAAAGACAATAGCAGAGATAAGTGCACACAGGCAGATCAACAGTGAGCTTTATTTTCTTCCATGCAACATGCAAGGAAAAACGATATTTTGTGTTTGAGCTATAGGTTTTAATGCATGGGTACAGGACCACAAAGTGACCTTATTTAATGGGGAATTAAATCAATACAAGCTTTTGCATTTAAACTTTCAAGTTTGCTATTACCTGCAGATCCATTATTTACTCAGACTTCACAAGACTCAGTGTGAGAAGCAGTAGCAACCCTTCAAAATGACAACAGCAAAGCATTTCATTTTTAAGAGACTGAAAAGCAGTGAAAAAAGAAACAAGAACTCTCTTCCCAGATGGTGTTAGATACTGGAGTCCTTGTTCCACCATATAAAATGGATCGTGCTAAAAGAAGGAATGAAGAACAATTACCCTTTCTTATTCTGCACCTTAATACTTAAAAACTAGACTATTTTCTGGGTGCTTACTCGACAGTCTGCTCAACAGTCTGATTTGTATTTTGGAACCACTGATCTTCCCTCCAAAAAATAAAGCAAAACAAAATAAATTAAACATACTAAGCTCTCTAAGGTGAGTTTATAATTCCATGCTATTTTACACAGCTTTTTCTTTTCAGGGTCTTTCAAGTTTTTGAGCTATACAACTACCATGTTTTAAATTTCTCTCAGTTTAGCAGAACATATGGGTTAGAACCTTACTTCTCAAAATGACCACTAAGATTTGCAAAGGAAATACAGACTCACAGTGGACAACTCATGTAAAAATCAAAGTGACAACTCATATTCCAAACTCTTCCTAGACCACCTTACTGGCACTACTTATTTACAAGAACTGCTGTATTCAATGGTGTTTTTAATAAAGACATGGATTTGCATATTCTCCACATTATCTAAGTGTGTTCTGTTCTGATTTCAAAGGACAAGTTGGTTGCATTCAGCCTGCTTGCTAAATACACCATTCAGCAGGAATTCCTTATACACAACAAACAGAAACTTTCCACATATGATTAAATGTAACCTATGTCTTTGCAGCGATGACAATGTTCCCCTAAAATCCATGCTTTTTAAAAAAAAAAAACTGTTTTGTGATCAGTATGTAAACTTTATGACCCAGTTACTACCTAAAGAAACCACACACAAAACACAAAATTGCAACATGGGACAGACATTCTTCTTCTTGCTTGAAGGAACAGTTAGAAGCTGTTCTTTCCACCTCCGTCTACAGAAGCCGAATGACTTTTCAAATGTGAAATAAAACTCATTTAGGAAAGGGGCAGATTTCCGGAGGAACTGTCAGGAGGTGACAAGAACGTGTGTCACACAGACAGAAGTGTGACCATCACTCTGCAGAGAGAAAAATTCTCTGAATCCCACCAAGGAGCTACTATATTAATCAGATCTTACCAGTCAACTGTAAAACAGAACAATTGTGACCAATTTAATTACAATCCTTGTTGCTAATAGCACCATTTTCAGCTGAAAATTATTTTGCAATTATTTTATCACCAGAAAGCCTTGCATGCAAGCCCCCTCCATTTGCTAATGAGAAGGCACTGAATTATTCTATATATGACAATGACAGAATTTGTTTCTTTTGTAAATGAGAAGATTTCTACCTCCCAGGTGATTCGTCTTACCAAACAAAGAATCTGACACACATTCAGTTGCAGGGGGTTATATATATTACTATTAATGTTATGAAAATAACTGTGCATCAGAGCCTGATAACTTTAGCTGAAAATAGTCAATAAATTATTTAGTTCACAAAATGTCATTATATGTGGGGTTTACTTAATTGAATAGAATAATTTATGGTAAAACCTGGAAAAAAGATCAATGCAGATGGCTTGTGAGAATGATTGAGTTTCAGTGAAGGCAATTTGATTTTTATCCCTCATTATAATAATGTTAAAGGGAAAGCATCAACTTTGGTAAAAATCAATATTTGATGAGTGCCTAGGCCATGAATTTTAACTAGAGGTAGAACTGAGGTAGGAATAGGTGTAAATAATTAATAACTTCCATACCCTGAACAAATAACTGTTTTGTTTTGGAACAAATGCCTATTATCCAGAGATCCTTCTGTTCTCACAAAAGATAATTTAGTAATTAGTGTTTGGTTGTTAAAATTCTTTTTTTTTTTTTAATTGACAAATTATCCTTAAAAGAGTCTTGCAATACATTTAATAAAAGGTTTTTACAGGCAACAGAACACTAGAAAATAAAATATCTTCATTTTCTGAGCGAAGTAATGTATTTCTCATTTTTCCCTTTCTCTTTAAACTAAAAGAATATTTTCCACTTTGCTATTAACAGCTATGATGGCTAGAGATAAAATGAATTTTAAAAGTACACATTTCATGAAAAAAATAAAATCGTAAATTAAATCTGTACACAACCTTGTACACAGATTTGCAGCTGTCAGAGCTGTGCCATAAAAACAACCTGTAAAATCTATTTAAAGAACAACCTTACTATGAAACACTAGCCATGCAAAATTATCTATTTATGGGTTAGGGTTTTTTTAATAAAGCATGATGGATGGTGTGAATGTAGTGTATATCTTTGTTTTTACCATGTAAAATATTCTGCACCTCAACCAGAAGCTAAAAATCCATCTCAGGCTTTTCTAATGAACCATTTTTATCAATGGAGTGTCCAAGAAAAGATGGCCTGGGATTATATCTTGGTCCTCTCTTCCCCAGTATATTGGGAAACCTCCTCTCACATTGACACTGCACAGCAGTTCTGTATCTACGTGGATTTTCTTACACCATCCTTCATTAGCTCACATTAATAAAATGGCTCATCATGGCAAGCAAGTACACATGTACCATCATAAAGAAGGAAAACGTCTAATTAGTCCCTCTTAACAATGCAAGACTCTTCAATTTCTTTCTTACAGGGACAGAGGCACAGGGAAGAAACTGAACACCCAAGCTGTGCCACAAGTGAAATAGACCTTTACAGTCACAAAACAGTGAAGAAAAATGACGATGCAGAAAGTTGGTGGAAAGAAGACCCCTAAGAAGTGAGCACCAGGTTCAAACAGACTCAGATTCCCACTTGGTTTACTGAGTTACACAGAGGCTGCTTTTTATTTTTTTAAACTATAGTAGACAACACTGCTTGACAGATCTCTACATAAATGCAGTTGTCAATTCATGGGTCACACATCACTGATATTCATTACACTCATTGCACCTTCCATTGGATCCAGGGCTAGAGACTGTCACGAAGAAAGCAAACGTCCTTCAATAGCTTTCCAGCAAAGTAAAAATTTACTTGACCTAAGGATTCAACAGGTCACTGATTTTTTTCCATTAAATCTTTGGTTTGGGCTGAAAACACTGACCGCAGTTTGCAAAATGTCACATTAACATTAATTTGTGCAATAGGTTACAGAAGGTGAAAACATGGAGAGATAATAACAGGTGGAGACTTTACACTATAGAAACAATGTTGGGAGGCATAGTGCTGTCTTTGCTCCAGAATTAAGACTCTGCTACCTAGTGTACCTTGGAAATGTTTACAGTCGACCTGTTAAAGTTTCCTCTTATCACAGAGAAACATCCCATATGTGGGCTTGAAAGGAAGCATTCCTCACAGCAGGGATTATAGGTTAGAATAATAAAGCAACTTCCTGCAAGGCTTGTGAGTCTTCTGTTCCATGCTTTGAGCCTCATGGTTATCACCTACTTTTAACATTTACTTTTAAAATGTCATCCGTTTTAACATTCATTTTTCAGCTCGAACTTCCTTGGCATTTGTAGCAAGATCCAATGCAGGTACCACCATATTTAGAAGTATAAATCAATTAAGCATATGTCTTGCTATGTAAGTAACGTGAAACAGGCAATAACTCTGCTAAAGCCTATATTATGTCTTCAACTGATTTTCTTTGTTTATTCCCAGCAACCTCCTTGTTGCGAGCACTATAACACCATTTTTTGTTGGGCTGAATTGTTTATTGCCCTGTAAGCAGAGTGCTGCAGGTCACTGGTTAAGGAAAGGTGCAAATACCAGGCAAGGTAATTCTATGAGCCAAAGCATGCACACATTTACATGAGATTACACACTTCTATTACTCACCATAGAGCTGCATCAAGAAGCGACAAAATTAAAGTGATGGGAAACTGAAGCTGAACTTCATCCCTGAATTTATACCTTATTGATTCAAGCTAGGTCCAAAGCCAAGTTTCCAATAAATATGTCCATTCCTTTATAGTGACATTGAATAGCAAAGTTTTGAAAGAGATAGCTACAGATACATTAACATTAGCCAGATTCAGCTCAACAATTTAATTACTGTAAATCTTCTGGAAAACCACAAAGTTTATTCATTATCTTATCTAAAGCTGGTAGCACCATCTAAGCAACACAGAATAATCCTGCGGAGTGAAGGTGTATAATTTGGAACTAAAATGATTGTAGTATTTATGCTCATTTTGGAGAGAGCAAGCTTGGGAGCTCCTCTGCCTCCCCTCCCGGCCGCCGCCCTGACGCAGGAGCATCCTCTCCAGCGCCCTGCCAGCCTGGCACGATGGAGCTTTTCTTCTGCAGCTCTGAGTCTGTGGGGAAGCAGGAATACCAGTGTGCCTTGACTTATACAGCTCTTCTACTTTGTTATCTTGCCAAAAACATTAAGGAAATCAGTTGTATCCAATGGCCTGCAGAAACCTACCTAGGACATTTCCTTGCTTCTTCATGATTTTACCCCCTCTGTAATGCTTTTATCCTTAAAGACAGGAACACCAGTTGTAACCCCACTGTAACAACACAAGATGTAAGTCCTATTTGACCAGTTTTTCTCCAAGTCCCACACTTTTTCAGGTTTTCTGTGGCAAAAATGACAGCAATAAGCCCAGTATCAGAGGAATCCCGAGGCAACAGAATATCAAGCCCACAGACTTACAGTGCTTCACCTGTAAGCGGGACAAGGGGACACAAGGACACACTGTGTTCAAAGCATCAAATTCAGTCACCACTCTGTTCTAGAAATGTTCGGGCTGCCTGAAATACTCAGTGTTGGGTGCAGCTGTGAGCAGAAGGGTAAACAAGCCCTCAGAGCAATGTGCTTTCTCATTGGGGTTTGAGATTAAACTCTCCCAGAGTTTAATCATGTAGTGCTACAGCACCACAAAATTCAGCTCTAAAACAACCACCTGAGTAAAGCCCTACCTCATACCAGGGACATTTTTCAGATCTGGGATGTCTGAGGTCTGTGTAACCTACTTATCACCAGCCCTGGAGTCAAGCACAGGTCAGCCAGAGCAGATTATCTGACCATTGAATGTGTTGCCTTGGGCTGGCTTGTGAAGCCCAAATAGTAAGCCAGACTTGGAAAGAAAGGATTGCATCTTGAGGTTTTGTACCAGCATGACACAAGTCTGAAAGCTTTTTTTATTGTTAGAGAAATGAGCGGAGCTTGAATCTCAGTTGAAAAACCTCCTTATGATGTTAAACAATTCTAACCACTCTCATACATTTATAGTCCCTCTCACTCTACCATGTTAGACATTTCATCTGTGCCAATCGACCCAGTACGTGTGTCAATCACACAAACATTAACAGGTTTCTTAGCTAATGAACAATATATAATAAATTTCACTTCTTTCTAAAAAGTAAAAAGACTAATTCTATATCTATTTTTTACTTTGAGAAAAGGACTAGAAAACAAAATGTATGTTCAGATTATCTTTTCTTAACAATTGAGGCAATGACCACATAGCCACAGTTAGTGCAAAATACAGCTTTTCCTGCAAGGGAATCAAAGAAGCACTCTCCGGCATTTTGCTGCATGACTACAATGCTGACCATGAAATGTATAGCATTTTAACAGGAGATAATATATGATAAGGCAGTTTCACAAGTAGGCCTTCACCTTGCGCTTCCTCTATGGGAAGCTTTACTCCACCATATCTATTGCAACCTTGCAGGAGATTGTAGATCTAAAGTGGTTCCTAATTCATACTGTAGTCAGACTTCTCTTTTGTTACCAGAAAAATTAAACCTCAAGGCAGGTATTCAAAATCATTAATTCAAGGCAAGGAAGACTCTTGCAGACTGCGATTCAGTTTCTTGTTAGAAAGGTCTCCAGGAAGCATTTCTTTATTGACTGTAAAAGGTATCCTAAGACACAAAGTTCTCCCAGAAAACATTGGCTTTTATTAATACATTGCCAAATCCACAGAGACAGGACTTCTGAAATTCCCATTAGGTGCCTAGATATTCTTAGAAATATGTCCAAAGGCATTTTCTCTACCTGTTTTCCAACACAAATTTTTAGTGCCTTGGCTTGGTGTGTCATTATTAAATAAATTATCACCCTGTTTGGAAGCTCTCCAAGCAATTTGAAATGGGGCTACAAATTCTGATCTGGCTAAATCCACAAACTTCAAGTCTCAGAAGGATTTAGCTGCCATGATTTTAATAATCTTATTAATAATCCATGATGAATTTATGCCCATTAATCCAGAAGTTGCAGGAAGTACAATTAAAAATTCTGAGCACATGACACAACCTGAATATATTATTCAAGCACCCATTCCCATCACTGGCCATAATATAAATCATATAACATGAAAAATACATCATAAACAACTTTGAAAGATTCAAATATCCAGAAAAAAAATCCCTCAGAAAAAGCCTCAGAAGATAGTTTATTGTACAGATAAAACTCTAGCGAATCACTGTTGGTTTTCTACTAAACATCAAGCCATGAATCTGTGTACGATTTCTAATTTTTGCATTAAAGTTCACACAGATTTCTTACCAAGAATTTTTCTGTGGAAACAATATAACCCCATACCTTCTCCATTTCTGTTTCTCTTTATAGTGAATTATTAAATGAATTTATATTCCTTATCAATGATATAAGGGTACATTGCCTTTTTTTCTTTTTCTTTTTTTTCTTTTATCAACTCCATATAATACATCTTACAACTAACCTAGAAAAAAGTCTCAGCATCTCCCAAGAAATAATCTAAATCACAGATCTCTGAAGAATAATGCCATAGTTTACCTCCAGCAATACCACATGCAAAAGTGGACATCTGATTGACAACCATATTAATTTTTAATACCAGTATTTGCAGTTTTAGCTCTTGTGCAAGACATTTTGATTATAATATACTGTTCGGTAAAGGCACTTGTCACTCAAAAGGACAGAAAAATGCACAAAAGAAGATGGAGTAGGTATATCGAGAACTCAGAGCAGTGAAAAGTGTCGGTACCAACATTTCATCTCTCGCTATGGATCACCACAGAGGCCAAGTTGTGGAACTGAGCTATCAAAACAAATACAGTGCCACTCAGAGAACAATGTATATTTGTACAAATAAAGACCAAAGACACAAGAAGAGCATTGTGCAGGAATGTAGTGGTGACAATAGTACCCAGCCCTTTTTCTTTAAGCATTGCTTCTTAATTAATGGCAATTTAAAACAGGCTGTAATGTTCTATTAAGTACATTTCACATTGCATAGACTGAACACATGCACTCAGACACTATTCACATATTTGTCAGTTTTATGCTTTCAGATAGCATTACGTAATGATCTTGGCTAAGATTTTCAAAGGCAGCTTGAAGATCACAGTCTTAATACGGTGCCGTGATTTACTTTCTGGTTCTCCTCAGGGTACATTTTATATAAAAAAGTTGCAGAAAGCCTTACCAGCTCATATGTTGCAAGGTCAAGAAACACTTAAATATGCAAGTGCAGGAAGAAATAATGCCCTCAGCTACAATTTCTCTACAAACATTAATTAATAAAGGGATTGGTTTTTTGTTTCTGCCAGAGAATTTGCAAAACTTTATTGAAGAGTTAGAAATTTTAAAAGCAACAATTCTCATTCATCCTCTCCACACCTGTATTACACTGTACTATAGACTAAAGCACTATAGCTCTACTGACTACATTCAAATTGCTTGCAGCCAATGACCCACTTAAAGCATTTTTACACTATTGCTCTTAGAATAATTCTCCCAAATCAAACCTGTTCTGTTGCAGACAGGCTTTTGTGTTGCGAAGCATTTTCTGAAGTAGTATTTATCAAAACCCAAACAAATGATAGAACAATCTAATCAAAACTCTGGAATGACTGCCTGATTGTATTTTAAAAATCATAACCTAATTAGAACCGAATTGATTTTTCCGTTAGCATGAAATTAAAACTAATTTCCCTGCACAATATTCACTCTAATATTCCCCAGATGCAAATACAGTCTCATAAAACATTTCATAAAGAAGGTTTTATAACTGTTTCCTGATTTTTTTTCATTACATCATCAATTGTATTTATCTTTCTAAACTATCCTTCTTGTTGTCTCTCTGGAAAATGCTTTAATGAAGGGAGAGATGATGAAACATCACTGAAATTCTTTAACTGCTCAGATACCACTGGCAGATAAAGAGGTATTTTTCAGAGGATCTAGTCTTTCATTTCCTTTCCTAGCCAAACCTGCTCCTGAGATGACTTCTCCTAAATTAATGTTACACTCGGGCTGATAAACAGCAAAAGGTGGCAGATGCTCCCCGTTCAATTTCTTTTAAAGAAATGGGCTAGAAAAGTAGATTTGTCACCAAAAGAAATTCTTCTGTCATCCTTCAACATATTCACAGCTTTCTTATTCGGTGTCATGTCTACTGCCCTAGGCTCTTCCTTTCTCCTTGCCACAGAAAAAGTTTCCAAATTCCTGCGGCATATGGCAGTTTTTACGTTGGGAAATTGAACTGTGAGACACTACCTCACTCAAGCACAGACACAATCAGATTTATAGGTCTATAATTTTATTTGCTATGATGGCTGCCTTAATGAGGAATGCATGTTGCTATCCAACCAGGACTATTCTTAATGTAATATACTCTTGACCTTGAACATTCATTGCGTTTGTCTGACCAATGGCCAATCTTAGGGAGTCCACTCTCTTTAAAGCCAAAATAATGAAAAAAAGAGTGTTATATAAATATCAGGAAAATTATCTAATTGCCTCAGGAAGAAAATAAATTACAGAATAGCCACTTCACAACTTCTTCAAATTTACACACCTGTGTATGGAAGCACATTACATTTTGCAAACAGTAAGGTGATTCCCCAACAAGTGACTCTAATGCAAAACCATAGCTGAATTTTAAATACTGTCCCAGTTCCTCTCTATTTCAATGGAATATGCAGTGCTCAAAATAAAAGTTAATTCCCAGAAAACTCCGGCTTACTGTCTTTTCAGGAGACACCTTTTCTTTTGCCATCAGAGATAAGCAGATACCTCCCTTTATGTATATAAACTATTACTTTGTGAATGCAGATTTTCTCACACTAATGGAAACCCCATTGTGTCATTTGCCCTTATACACAAAATAAAAATGTCCATTCTGATTAGGAGAGTTCACTCACTCTTTTTATAAAACTGCAATGGCAACATCTCCCAAGGCAGGCTTGGCAAAACAGTCAAATAAAAGAAAGGTAACATCCTTGTGATGAAGGCACTTTTCTGTACTTGGACCACAGGGTCTCTGGACAAGACCTGGTAAGATTTTTACTGTGCAAGCATACGGTTCACCAAGCAGAGAAGGTCCTTGGGAGGGACATGCCTATTTGCTGCAATACAAATAGGCAATAAACAGAGACGAGGGCTTGGGAACTTTGGTTTCAGTTCACATCTCTGTCGCAGACCTTAGGGAAATCATTTCTTTCCTCTTTGACTCAGCTCCCTGAATGTAAAATGAGGTTAATGATATTTTTATCATATTCTTTGTCTGATTCATCTACTCAGAATGCAAGTTGGGCAGGGAGTGTCTTTCACTGCATAATCTACAGTAGCCACTGTAACAAGGACAAAATTTTGCTGGGGTGTCTGTTCTCCACTGTCACCCATATAAACATGATGAATCATCTACTATTAATCATCAAGGCTAAAAAATTATCAGCTCACTAAATGGCAATAACACAAAATGATTCCAGCAATATCCCTGCCATTTATCAAAAAAAAAAAAAAAAGCCAGGACTTTGCTGGTAGAGGAACACATAAGCTAAGGGATCCAAGAAACAACTTCCATCAGCAAAATATTAATTCGATAGACTGGGTAAGTTCCAATTCTGACCCTCTGCTTTTGCATTTGTTCTCTATACTTTCTTGAAACTATTGATAAAAGATTACAAACCACTATGGAGTTACCTTCCTGGAGATTTTTTGTGATTATTTTCTCTTTTGAAGGGGGTTCTCCAAGCTACAACACAAAGAGCCTTGTACCGAGAAGTAAAAATACTACAATGCATATAAAGGGAACAAAGTTTTCAGCATAAAAGAGACATAAATTTGTTTTTAAAATTATGATGAAGCAATTAAAGAATTGGAATATGCATATCCTCATTTAAGCACTTGTAAGGAAATCTCCCTCTTGAATCAAGCTATACAGACCGAATACATTCAGGGAGCAAGATCCTTCCCCTTTCTCTTCTAAAGGACAGTAACCTAGGGGTTACATTTCTTGATTTCTTTAACGATGATGGTAGATATTACTGCCCAGTCTACCCTACTTCTTTATATTTAAAAAGAAAAAAAAAATCCTGTAATGCTAACAAGTATGCGAGTCTGCTCACCTGCTTTGGGAACTCTGTGGCATGTGCATGTTTCCCTGCAAAATGCCACTCAGTTGTGTGTTTCTGGCATTTAGCCAGCAAAGTACCACACAGTTTTCTCTCATTACACAAATTCTCTCATGTTGATGGCACTGTTTGGCAGGCTATTAACTGAGCCTTGTTTATGCTTATCTTCTTTGCATTTATAGGCTGGTGCACATAAACTTTTGTGTATTTTCCCAGGTCTTTGCCTTTAACACCAAGTTACCGCCCAGCACTGAAGCCTGCAGTAAATTCTCTTTGCGAATAGGCTGAGCTGATTCTCTCACAGGTCCATGCAAGAAACCGTTCCAGTGAAAGTGGTCCTGATGAAATAGGCTGTCAGCTTAAAAACGTGTATTGCAACCCAATACGACAAAATAACATTGCCGTCTTGGATAAACACACCATCATTTAAAATTCTTTGATTCTACTACCAGCTAATCACACATTCTGGTCCAGTTTTGTAGTAAATTAAAACCCATCACGCTGTCTGTGTTTACTCAGAGCAACTGTCATAAAGATATTCTTTTTCTCTTTAAATATATCATTAAAACAAAACACTAGAAAACAAGCATTTGATATTCATCTATGCCTAGAAGCCATAGGCTGAAAAAAAACATAGTAGAAAGTTATTACAAAAGCTTTTGTCTTCTTTAACAGACAAATATATGTAAAAAGAAGCAAAGCTGGTTCTGGCAGCAAGGCCACACAGTGCTGTGTCTGTGCACAACAAAAGAATAGTCTGAGATCCAGCAATGGGAAGAAGAGGAGGCTGTGATTCATGGGAGCTCAGCTAACACACAGGCTCAGTGCACCGTCTCTCCAAAAAGAAAATGGGTTGGAGGGTAACAGTAAGCCAGAAGGCAAAGCTGGACCTTCTTCTGTGTTTGCATCTTGCTCCTCTGATGACGCATTTAAAAACACAAGAGGAAAAAGAAAAAATAGGGGGGAGGGGGAAAGGGGGCTGTCCAATGATTCCAGCTAGAAGTTCTATCCTACCGACCGTGGTAAGGCATTCAAGAACATGAAATCAGGAGCGCTGGTTCACAGTTAAACTTAGATACCAATCTTTTCCCCTCTTTGGTAAACATATAAAAATTACAATAAATGTGGTTTTGTCACTGCCATCTCTCAATGATTTTGAAGTGTTTATTATATGCCAGATGTCATGTGACGGATTTGGGTTTCAAAGTGACACAAGAGGCTTTGGAACAGCGTGAATTCTAGGACAACATATTGTGTGTGTCTGTCTCTATCTCTATCTGTCATGGTAATGATAAGAAAGGGCAAGAACACAGAGGCATTTGCTCCTCTCCAAATATAATCACCATGCTCAGAAATTCCTAAATAACAGCCTCGAATCACTTGTTGGGGTGAGCAGAAATGGTAATCCTTGACTGGCCTAAATTAGCTCAAGATCACCACATATGAAACCTGTCAGGGAGAAAGCTGACAGCTCCAGACTGCGAGGCTGCGTGTCTCATCTTACATATTCATCGCTCAAGGTACCGCTCAACATCCCAAGCAACAACTGTGCAGAAAGACCAGCAGTGCACGTCAGAGCCCGTTGCTCACAAGTGGTAAAGAACCCAGGGCAGTCACTGCATGAGCTGGAGGACTTTCAGGGAAGGGTGAGCAGTGTGAAATTAGGAAATTAAGGAATTTGATGAGTAGGGGAAGAAAACACTTTAATCTAGAGATTTTTCAGGAAATCCCGATGAATTGTTTAATTTGCACAAGTTAATACTTTCAGAGGCTAAGGATACCATAAAATAAATGAGTGCACATGGCTTTGGGTCTCTCTCTTGGAAAATGACAAAGATCAAAGACTCCCCGCCTGTTTCCTCTCTGAAAAAAAAAAAAAAGAAAATTAATTGCCTGAATTCACATACCAGTTTATTCAACTCCTGTCTTTTTCAGTCATACAATTTACATTGACTGACAGATACTTTTAGAGTGCTAACATAAGTAGCTGGCCTAATACTCCATGTCAGGGTGTATTTTAATTGGTAAAAAACAATCATCATCTTTGTTGCAGTAGGGTCATTTTCTGAATGTCAGATATCAAATTAACACAAAAGGATAAGGTCCCTATCACAAAGTTGTGCATCCACAGTCTGTGAGATATAAGGTAGAGAATAAAATCCATCAAGATTGAAGGGCAAACTCAGTTCATGATGAGGACAATGATACCCAAAGGTGTCTGATCCATCTTAAAATTTAATAAGGAAAAAAAAAAAGGCTAGGATTAAAACTGTAGAACTGAGCTTGCAACATGTAAACTGTATGTATACAGATATTCACGGCTCCACCTACACTACAAAAGCTGAGCATTTGACAGTAACCTTAATTAGTCATAGCTACGGCTGTCAACAGTAGAGGCAAACTCAAACAAGCCTGGGTGGTCTCTATCTGGGCTGCCCGCCCCTCACACATTCATATCAATTAGTCACCCACCTCTACAGAACATGCAAAATCTTATTACTTTGTAAAAAAGGCAAGTGTGAAATACGAAGCCTTGGGGTGTTGCGATTCATTCCCTTCAAACAATTCAAAAAAACACGCCTGTGCAAAAGCTATGAACATAACTATTCTCTAGTTGCCCCGTGACTAGTTAATTAAGTTTCATGAATATGTAAATTCTAAACAGTGCAGTGGATTCTTTGGTTTTTTCCTTTCAGTTCAGTATTGCACTAATAGACTTGGGTCTGCATAAGTAGAAGGTGCCTCTTTATTTTAGGATGACAAATAATGCCCACATAGCACTGATCCTGCTGTAAGGGGGTGCAGTCTGTGCTCATCAGCATCCTTCCTTCATCACCATCCTCCAAGGCTTACCTGCAGCAAAGTCATGCCCAGGGCTCTAGACCAGAGTCTAATGTTCCTCTGAAAACCAGAATTCTGTGACTGAGCTGCAGCCCTTGCTTTGTCATATAAAATCCAGTCTCTACCTCAGACCAAGATTCAAAGCTTCGGAGTCAGAAATCACGTACTCCATTCCCAGGAGCAACTGCCTTTAACAGCTCCATGGCTAGAAGCTACAGAAGGTGTCCTAGAGCCCAAGGGTTGAAACACTGAATGTTCTTGTTGCCCATAAATACCGAATCAGTTGAAAGTCTGCCTGCCACTGTGTGAATAATGGATTTTTGTTCAGCACAAGGACTTCAAGGGAAAAAAAATACTTCCAAGTGACCTTTAGACATTTTTTTTTCCCTTTTGGTTTATTTCCAAAAATTTTATATAGCTCCACATTTGACTTACTAGCCCTGAAGAATTCTTTGAACACACACTTTCAAAACAGAACCAAAGTGTTTCCTTTTAAAAGTGTTGAAAACAAGCATGAAGCAATTAGTTTAAATTTGGCTTGAGTTTGAGTTGTCAAATTCCTCAGTGAACTTGTTCTTCAAAGTTTTTTTGCCTATCTCTAATCCTAAAAGATTCTCAGTTCCATGGTGTTTAATCTTTCAAGTTCATATGGTAAGAATAAGATTATTTTTTGCTCTTTCAGCAAAATCGGCTCCTTTTTAAAGTTCCCACCACCTACTAAACATATCTTTTTCTGTCTGTCTACCAGATAGACTTCTCATTATTCTGTTCTGCTTGGACATAGTGAACACTGCTGCCAGGAGACAAGATTGTTAAACAAATTACAGTAGATGCTTATGGATTATACCCGTGTATATGGTGTTGTTTAAAAAAAATAATAATAGTAATAGATAATCCTAAGGAACAGTGTGTAATTTCTGACCAATTTCAAAATGCCATCTTTATCAAAATTCTACCTACAGAGTGTGAAATCAATATATGGATGTTGCTGTAAAATTAATGAGCTCTTTGATAGGCTGTTTTGAGATTTTTATTATTGTGAAACCTCTCTGATTTTTCTTTTCCTAAATTGTATAGACACATACATTGGTTCACTAATGCTGCACCATAGCATGAGAAAAATCTACAGGAAGATTAGTCCCCTGTAATGATCTCCACCAGGCATATATTCTTCTTTCTCCACACAGATAGACATCAAAATTAAGTACATTGGCTTAATTCAGTTGCCATTGTAAACTCAAATGGGATACAAAGTGAAATCAATATTAGTGAAATAGATCAGACTAGAATTGGAAGGTAATATAATTAGGTTGGCTTTGCTGTACTTGTACTGCTTATCTGTAGTATTTTACCAAATAGAATACGGGTATCTATTTTCTGAAACTGTAGGAGGTTTTCAATGCTGTATTGTCCTTATTTGCTTCTCTTTGAGGGAGCACTTCAGAAAGACCTGTGTGTCCATCTCTGAGGAATTTAGGGCTGCCATATCTCACCGAGAAATCTAGATTTCGTGCATACAAGGGAGATTTGCTTCTTAAGCAACAGCATTAAGAATTGTTTTAATAGCATGATACAGAGAAAGCATTATGTGTTCTCGCCGTAGGAAACGTGCTCTTTGCCTCTGAATACAAAGCATTTCACTGTGTGGCAGTCTTGGAGCATAGAAATGAAGAACACAGTACCTCGTGCCTCCGTTTCACAGACTTCACCCCAACCCCATCAAAACTTCCCCCATCAGCTGGACAGCTTTACTGGGCATCAGCAAGATGGGGGATGCAATGCAGGCTAGCATCTCTCCAGGGCTCTCAGGAGATAAAGAGTCCTCCTATACCTTTTCTTTGCTCCATTCTTCTTAGGCTGAGCTCAGGTGCAGGACCAAGCCTCAGCTCCTGCACAGAGGTTGTCTCCATTAGGAAAGTCATTTCTGAACAATCAAATGCAAATCATTGTCTCCTTTTGCTGCCTCTGATGCACAAATCTTCCCCCAAAAGAAGGGGAAATTTATTCCTGAAACCTAAGGTATATTTCAAGGATGACTAAAGCCGCTTAATAATTTAATTAGCTTGGAACACTAAAGATTTAGTGGAGGTAAAATTCTTCCTAAAGGTGATATTAAGAGGCTCCATAAACTATGGCTATTTGATTGATGGAAAACATGCTAAAGGTTTTATTAAAGAAACTTGAAGAATACTCAGACTTTGTCTAAACATAAAGTTTGATGTTCCCCAAAAGACCCACTGGATATGAAATGAGAGCTCTATCTTGCCAAGATTGAGGCATGTCACATCAGGACATGAATCCTGTAACATGGTAGAGAAACATCCCACTCTTAGGTCACACCAGGCAATGAATTCCCACTATTCTCACATGTCTTGCCCAGAGTGTCACAAGAGCCAAAGTTAAAATTGGCCTTGCAAAGACAACGCCTGACTCATTGAGGAACCTTCTTCTAATGAGGAGCAGGCTGAAGAAGGAAGTGCTCCTGCTCTTCAGCAAATGCTTTTCTACTTCAGAGGTTAATGATTAAGCCCCAAGGTTTTTCATCAGAATTCCACTTCACAGATCCAGCATTCACTCCCCTCAAATCCTGGGATTTTATTTCAGTTACAGAACAAGTATTTCTTTTAAATCCTTACAAGTATTTTTTTAGAATCCTTATCGCAAACAGAAGGAAAAAGGGGATAAGTTATTTTCTCTGCCACTGTCTCTTCAAGGTTAGCTTTAGTGATTCTGTCCCTTTGGGATAAAAATTGTTATCCCAGAACCTGGTTTAGTGACAGAGCACAAAGGAAGGAGGTGTGTAAGAGTCAGGGAAAAAATCCATCCATTGAGCTGCTGTGGAGCTACTATCTCTTGAAGTTATTTCAGTCCAACTGCTCTCCTGCTGAACCTGCTGTAAGGAGATCTGATGGTGCACAACACCCACCTATGGATTTACTGGGAGGAGACTGCATTGACCTCCCACGGTGTGCACACTCCCAGATGGAGGCAGGGCTGTTGCCGTATAACAAAGACGAGCAACACTCCATCAGCATCCCACACAACCAAAACAATGCTGGGAAGTCCGTTCCACCTGCACACCACTTGTGCAGTTACCCAGGGCCTCATAAATATAGAAGAATGCAAAAAGCACTTCAAAGGAAGGGGAAAGGGAAGCAGGTTTGACACAAGGTGCAAAACCACTGTGAAACAGATTACAAGAAGCTCTCAGAAGGCCAGCATTTGAAGTTAATAACCCGATGTAAAAAAAAAAAAACACCTTGGAACCATAAAAGCAAATCTGGCAGCAAGTGGCAAAACCTGTTGTCCCTGTTCCTAACTCAACCCTTGTGGGGCAAGTAGGAATGACCTTCTTCAGCCGGGGAGGCAGCGCGACACTGGAGCCATAACCAGAAATGGAAGGGCAGTACTGCAGGGATAACATTGTCATTACACTGATGCACAAGGATAAAAGAACCAGGAGGACATGGGGAAATTAGTATATTAAAATAAAGAAGGGAAATCACTTGAAATCAGATTTTTATCTTATTTAGGATTTCCTGCTCATTTTTCTTTTCTGCTACCCACTTTCGAAGGTAACATAGGTTAGAAAGCAAAAATATTATAATGTCTCACAGATCTATCATAATTCTAATGTTCCTGTCTGATTGAGGGAATGCCAAAAACTGCAGTGTATGTCAAGGATCTGATTTGTGGAGATATGTAATAAACTATCAGGAAAGATAAGATTTCCTGCTTTTTCAGTAAATTAAATAGAGTAAATCATATAAGTATAGCATCAATAACATGTTTACCAACAATTAAAATATGAGAGTATACAGGCTCAGATGTAGCATATGTGTCATATCTGTCATGCATCCTGCCAGATGAGGATGAAGATCTGTATTGTATACCAACTCCTCAACTTTGCTTTAGTGCAGCAAGATATTGGATATTGCAGTAATAAGCTCACATAAACACACAGGAAAGTGCTGAATGGTGACAAGTGTGAGAGGTCTTTAAGATGAAATGAAGAAAATCCTGAAGTTTCTACCATTATACAAGCCTACTTCAATGGTAGTCTACACAGATATGGTCCAAAATTTGATAATTTTGTCTAGAACTTTTCAAATTCTGTATGAATCCCATGTTACTCTCGGAAATACTTTTATTTGTTTGTTTCCCCATGTTTTGGATAGCTGTTGTACTTTCTGCTATCCAACATGATAGTACATGCAGCATGTGACCATCTCAACAGCACTGTATCTGGCAAACTTATCCAGATGATCAAGACTGGACCTCAAACAAATTAACCAGTGGACTCTGCAGGAATGAAGATTCTTTGCTATTAATATTGTCAAAAATGCACACACACGCAACTATTTGAAGTCTGCTAAGTGGTATAAAGCTACAGATCTGTCTGGATAAACCATGGGCCTCTGGAAATGGCTGCACCCCCAGTCAACTTCTACCCCTAAAATACTTTAAAGCTACTGATAGGAAACTTTGATATGGCACAGCTGAGAATCCAAGGCTGCTTTACTGTGGTACATCTCTTTTCTCAGGACATCATCTCCTGCTCCATACATGCATTTTTAGCTGAAAGTAAGAGGTTATAAATACAGTATTTTGAATTAGCACATCTGTACCTGTTGGACTCCCATCCTACATGATACTCCCTGCTGGTTAATTTCAGGCAGTTTCCAGGAGTTTGAACATTTTCAGAGATATAAGCAGGTCAGTAAATAAGGATTATTCTATTTGCTGTCAACTACATAATATATTCCATTTGATGTGGTTTGACTAACTTTTGCTGAATTTCTTTCTGGACCACAAAGAAAAGTAATAACTGAAAATTCCATTGGAATAGACAGTTCTTATAACAGAAGATGAAAAGAAAGAAAAGAAAAAAATTCTCATAAAACCAGTCAACTAAATGCCAGTTAGAGGATAAGCTTTAAAAGTATCATTTACCATGATATATAACACTGTACTAATGATAGTGTAGAAGTACTAAGCTAAACATAAAAAAAAAAAAAAAATAGATAAATGGTAAATAGTGTTAAGTGTTGGGGGGAAAAAAGTTAATATTTTCAAGTGTAGCTTCATACAGTGAGAAAAAATAATTAAAATGGTTCTGTATTATTACTTTAAGAATACTGAGTGCCAAAGAGAAAAAGCAATGTCAAACCACCTGTCCAGGACCAAGACACTTCGATCATTAAAAAACCTGGTTTTTATTCACTTGCAAGATTTTTCCATTTTTGTTTGACCCAAGACCCAATCTAGACTCAAGAAACTATCCCAGTTAAAGTTTTGCAGAAACAAGATATTTTACAGTCCTGTGACATGGCAAAAGAAGATAAAGACCATCAAATGTGTCCACCCAGGGCTTGTGCAGATCTCAGATTCTTCCCAGGACCCAACAAGTTCTCCTACGGTTCAGAATAAATGGCTTTAAAAGCTGCTTACCTTACTGAGCAAGAGCCCTGGAACATGCACTCAGCCTCTTCCTAGCTGCAAGTAGGAGTGTACAGACTCAGTAAGGGAAAATCATAAAATCATAGAATAGTTTGGGTTGGAAGGGCCATCAAAAGTCATCTAGTCCAACACCCCTACAATGAGATTATAGTATGGAAATAATCTCATTCTCCTCCATTTTAAAATAATAAAATACTTTTCTTCCCATTGCTACTCTGTTCAGTAGAATGATCTAGAGACACACTATTTTGATTGTTAGAGACCTACTTTCCACACTAAAATGTTCCTCTTCCTTCCAGGTGCCCTGTCCTGATGTTATCATAGATTGCAAAAATCTACTAACCCAGAGTCCTGTCAGTAGGCCAAGCAATGCTCCTTCAGTATTCCTTCACTTAACCCCCTTGAACAAGCTAGTGACCCTTCCTGGCAGCTATTCCAGATTGAATAAATCTTCTTTGCCCCTGTTTTCATTCTTAATGTCATCTTCTCCAGTGTGACTAGGAGTCCCCATGTGGCATCATACTGAATGTTACAGTGAACAACATTGCATTGTCTTTATCTAGAAGCTGCCTGTTTAGCCAAGAAACACTATTATGTTAGTCTGGTAAAAATCTATCTTGAAAAAAGTAATGACACATTTCATGCCATCTCCTCTTTACCTTCAGGTATTCAAATATTTTTGCTTTCAACTTGTAGTGTAGTATAAACTGCCACCGTTTCTTCAGTATATGTGTCAGATTTGGTATTTATCTTCTCACTCTTGCACGGCTTCAATAGAAATCTTTGCTGCCAAAATTTCCAATTTATAAAGCAATCTCTCCCAAAGGCTGAGGTGGAGATTATCTGGATCCTCAGAACTGAGCATATTAAACCCTGCAACTGCCTGCAAAGCAGATATCATTTCCACTTTATTGATCACTTGCCTTGGAGTCCATGGTCAGTACTATCATCCTTCCTCAAATAATGATGCCAAAAAGACATGTAATTCTAGGGCCACCTCTAAATCTTTTATCTCTAGCATTCTCACTGCACAGATACCTTTTGCCTTTCCTTATTCTTTTTTATTTAGATGGTTCCTAGATTTCTCTTGATGGAATAATCCTCTACCTCCACTTACTGTCCTCTCCGTGTCAGAAGTTATGGACTTTCGTTCCATAAATGTAGATAGCTTCCTTTCTCATTACTGAGATGCCTTGAAGACTAGACCTTGTACTTCTCTAATATTAAGGAATCCAGGCGTAAAGTTGTGAAATGTCATTAGTGGATGACTAACCTAGTTTCAGAGCCATTTGATACATCAGGGGTTTTTTGAGGGCGAAATGTTACTTTGGGATCAGGTTTTTCACATAGTATTCTTACCTGACAGCCAAAACAAAGGAATCAATATGTCTTTTGTATTAATTATTATTTTTAAATAACCTTGCCTTACACTGAAGTTTGATCTGTAGAACTGCAAGAGAGTAGTTTAAATTGCGTAAGTTGCACATTACAATTTCTTCATCACAGTAACATCCTATTCCCGTTCACATGTGAAAGATCATTAATAAATACTGCTTGTTGTTGGATCCAACCTGCAAAGAGGATTTAACATTGAATAAAGATTATGAAAGAACGAAAAAACATAAAAATGCATCTTGCAAAACAGTGAAAGTTAGGCAATGATTTCTGTTTATTATGCAAACTCAACTGTGCATGAAAGTAGTAAGTATGTGGAGAAAAAGTCATTGATAAAATTTGACTCCCATCTGAAGGAACCTCAGCTCAGAAAAAAAAAAAAAAAACAAATCCATATTTCAGCCCCCAAGAAATGTTCTGGTTTTATAGCTCTGACACTACAAGAACATGGGGGTACTGATCATCTCTGTTCTTTGGAATTATGTCTATTTAGACAGAGACAACTAACTTTAAATCCTCCTCCTTGAAATTATCATAGTAGTGAAAAAAAATAGCGTGCATTATCACGTATGCACAAGCCTGAGTAAAAAATCAGAGCCCCATTGAGTGAAGCCTTGTGCAAACATACTGAAAGACAAGTAATGGAATCACAGCATTTTAGAAATCGGTGTGGGGTCTGCGTTTGATTTGACCTGGATCAAGCTTTTTAGGATTATGCTCATTACTTACCATGATGGAAGGAGATAAAGGCAAGATAAAACCAAGACGTGGAAAAGGCAAAACGTGTGGCAATAACAGTCCCATGAGCACTGAAATGAATGATGCTTTATTTTCAGTTCATTTGTTCCTCACGGCTGACTGATTTTTGTTTTAAATTAATTTAATTAAGGTAACAGTCTGAGACCCCATCACTTCCATTTTATCACCAGACGCTTATTTTTATTTAACTTCCCCCTTGGGCAAGAGATGGTCTGAGCTGCAGTCTGCCCCAAATTACACATAGACTCCCTGACCAGAGTCTAAGCACTGTGGTCAGCTGGACACCAGCAGTTTATGGCTGGACACAGCAAATTATTTACTATCTCTTAGTTGGTGGTAGATTGAAGTAATGATTTTGGAGGTTAAATAACGTGCTTGATTTTCATAAGAATTCAGTATTTTGCAGTTTCCTATTACCCTGATGTGTTTTGTCGAAGCTATACAACCGGTTCAAACATTTATTGGGGGAATTGGGGGAATACATATCTGTATTAACAGGGTGATTTCAGACACCTCATTTCCATAGTTAAACTGGATAAAAACTGGTTTACTTGCCCCAAGTGGTCAAAAGGAAGTTGTTAGAGCAATATCAAGTCACTAGAACTGTGCAGACTTAGCCTAGCTCAGGTTATGATCTTCTTTGCACATGAAAATCCCAGGTAATTTTGGGGAAATGGTAACAAGAGCAATAAACAGTATTACTAATGCCCATCACATCACAACACTGCCATCTCACAAACAGCTGAGTGACTAAAGTCACTCACAAACACCCTAGCAGGGATAAGCTTTTAAAAAGCCTAAGCTAAATCAAGATACAAGCATCCCAAAGGAGTGGGCTGGACTTTCTAATTCTCATGCACAGCATACAAGGTGAGGATCAGCACTATTTTTCATGCAAGTCTTACAAAAATTAAGTGTAAATAAGACATATTTCTGAGTATATAACATGCACATTAATAATACTGTCTAAAGATATCAGCTGTACAGAGTATGAATAATACACTGACAAGCTCGTGAAAGAATGATGTTCTTTGAGTTCATCATTGCATACTTGAACAGGGTATGAATATTTTATATTCATGCTAACTGTCATGCTGCAAGTTGAGCTGTTTGTACTAAAAAGGCATACACATTGCGTTACTATTCATGTTTACATTTCCTCTGCAAATGTCAGCAAAACGTTTCCTTCTTTTAAGCATCTCCTCTCCCTCCCGCTCTCTTTTTAATCCAGACACAACGTTATTCAAAAGGACCACACAGCAGCAAGTTGAAAAAAGAAAGATGAAAGTGGCTTCTGGGTATCCAACCAAGAGAGGAAACAAACAGGAGCCTACAGTCCAACACCCATAGCATGTGGCAAGTTACCTACACCTAGCAATGGCTGGAAAAGGCCCTTGTTGGATGTGGATTTGGGGTGAGTAGGGGAAAGGCAGCTAAATAACATATCCATCTAGGATCCCTCAGAAGACTATACCAGAATCTGCAGAATCTAACATGTAATGTGGAAATTACTCCCAGATAAAACAGTCCTGTAACCTTTTATCACAGCATTATTTGATAGAAACGTCTATCAGAGCTGACGCACCAGGATTGCTGATGTTCTTCGTTTGGCAACTCTCTTATCATATCACTTGCTATCAAGAGAAAAAAAAACAGAGAGGATTCAAAAGCAAGTAGCATTCAACTACAAATTAGCATCCATAAATTAGCAAGTAACTAATTTATAAATGCTGGAGGTTTTCCCCGAAGGACACAAAAAACTTTTAAGGAAAGTAACTAAAACCTTAAACCTTTCATAGCAAGCTGAAACCTCGCATCGAATAGCTGACCACCCAAGGCACTGGGAGGCACCAAGCAGAAAGACTCAGTAATTGCTCCCAGCTGTAGCAAAATGCAAACCTGAGTCTGCTGTCCTCCCATCCACTCATTTGATGTTAAGGGAAGGACAGAGGATCGTCTGCTTCGTGCAGAGAATCATCTGATAGCAGATTGTGCAGTACCCCTGTTCACACAAATATTGTGACGTGTTTAGCAGGGCAATCAGACAATGGTTTTTAGAAGAAACCACTCCAGAGCTTTGCCACTAGCCAGGTTCTCTTGAGAGTTTAAGAGAGCAACAACACTCCTGCCTCCAGGTCTTCACCACCACAGAATGACACTATACATTGCAAGCTTGTGTGCACCTACCCGTGATCATTAGTTTCTACATACAGCTGCTGCATTCATGATCTCCAGACAAGAATTTTGAGGATTTGTTTCTCTTGGGCACCGTGTGACTCTTTTATATTGACAGACAAAACTGAACAGCTATAATAATTATTATTCTAGTCCTGAGCAAGTGCTAAAACATATGGTGTAAAGTGTACCAGGTACCAGTCTTTCAGATCCTATTCTAGGGCTATGGTGGGGCTTCTGTCGACATCTGCATAAGAATCAGTTTCCAGTCTTCTGACATAATCATCACTTAAACTTTCAGAGACAGTACTGAAGACCCACTATCCAGGAATCTTATTTGAATCTGCTTCATAATGAGTGACATTTTAAAACCAGGCTACTGCAGGGAGAAGATATCTTTTCTAATGGTTCAGAAGAGGTCAAGCCATCAGATAAAGGAGAAAATACCAGAGCCTGGTGACAGTAAGGCTTACAGTGAAATATGAAAAGCTAAATTTAGCCCCCGCATTGATGGCAGATTATTAAGTACTTTCCTACATGTGCATTCCTATACATAATGACATCTACTACTAAGGCTTAATCTCAGTGCTGACATTTATTTTACTCCACTTAAATGAAAAAAAAAAAAAAAAAAAAAAAAAGAATTTTCCATTTATTCTTCAAATATTTTTTCATACAGCATGAGCGAACCCAAGCTATTTCAAACGTATAAAAACTTGAATTACACCATCAGACTTCTCTATTCCCTCTCATCAGGTCACAGATATGAAAGAAGAGGAGGTTAATGTCCTGCTCCCTTGCAGTGAATTTACACAGGTGTTCTGGTCAATAAGAACTACTCAGTGAATCAATGCTCCTTTGTTCCAAGGTGCTCCAAAATGATTAAACAGGAACCATACATTTTTTCAAAGGCTATGCAATTTGAAATCTCTAAAGATTACTGCTGGGTTTAGTACAAGAATCTTTTTTTCCTAAAAGATTAGCATAATAGGTCTTTATTTTTTTTTCTAATCATGTTGCACAAATCCTTTACTACAAGTCATTGCATTGCTTACAGACCAGCTCAACAGAGTTAAACCTCAAGAAATCACATAGCACTTTATTTCTTCCTTTTCCCTCCGTCTCTCTACCAGTGGTATTCTGAAAAATGAAAACATGATAAATTCATACTAGGATTACTAAACCAGTCGAGTTATCTAGGAGACCCAGTAGATTATTTTTTCCTGCCTCCTGTGGTCTCTGCAGTCATTCAAAGGGTGGGCAATAGTCTGAGATCCCCTAATCATGCCACAAGCTGTTACATCTCCATTTATGTAGGAGATATCTGTAATTTCTGTAGGTTATTGAGATGCAGCCGAATATAATCCAGTCTTGTCAAGATAAGGTAAGCCTTGGCACTACTTCTGTGGGATCAGTGATAAGTCCCTGATTTGGAGTATCAGAGGTTGCCAATGAGTCACAAGACATTTGAGTTCCACCAGAAGTGTTGGGCACATGCCCAAAAGAGTTCCTAGCTTACAAGCTTATAATGTGCTTCTTTCATGCTGATATACATAAACTTATTTCATGTCAATATGCATAAGCTTTCTTTTAAAATATTTTTTTAAAAAGGTCAGTGAATCTGTACCTCACACTGATTTCATTAGTCCACAGACTTGGATTCTTCCTTCTAGAAAAACATTAGCACAGAACAAATACAAGAAAAATTACCTACCAGGTACCATAATGTACTGCCTGCAGATTTACAGGGCACAGAAGAACAGACTCATGTCACTCTCCCCATTGACTCCCACAACAAATAGGTCAGACTACATTCTATTTCATGTGCTCCATTCTATTTCATGTGCACAGTCCCCTGAAAGTCAATAAGCTACTTTATTTTCAGGAATAACAGAACATATACTGTCTGCAAACACACACACTAGCTTAGGACAAGCCATGAATCTATAGGCCTTTTCTAGTGAGACACTCAAAAAGGAAGGAGGGCGCCTTCGGCTGGTACCAGTTACACACTTCTCCAAGTCACAATAATGTACCACTAATATTATCCAGAGGGAGTTCCTTTGGCTCCATTCTTAGCTGGTGTTTCTAACCCTCCTTTACAGAAGGATATTCAATAAGTGAGGTACTTCTGTGACCTACAGCAAGCCTGCACACAACTGTTTGGATTATATATGGTTTCATTTTGCTCCCTGGCATTGCTCTTCGGTGGCTGTTACAGCCCATAAAGCCATCTGTTAGGAACATTCAGTCATAAAATTATTAATGCCTATAGCCTAAAACTAACCCTAAGTAAATAAACAGTACCAGAAGGCCCAGTGTAAAATTCTGGGATGTTAAATACATGGGAAATACACAGAACCATATATCTTCCTAATAGTTCTGCATACAATTATGTATTCACTTGAAATTCAAATAACATACAGAAAGATTAGACAGAAGTTGCTTCTAAAATAGTGCACTGCAGATTTGCCTTGGAGTTGAACCCCACATGACAAAATCTGGGATACTATTGTGAATCCTTGTGACACTTAGAGCTAATAATAGAGAATTATGCAATTATGAAAGAAAGTTCCTGACAAAGCAGCTCAGGACACACACGATCCTCAAGGCTCAAATTGCAGAGAACAAAGAGCAGACGAAGTTTGAATCATTCAGATTCTTAGGGGAGAAGGATAAATTCAATGTATTTGTATCGCATATGAGGCATTTGCAAGCATGAAAAAAATATTAAGAAATCAAATACAGCTGGATCTTCACCACTATAATGGCAAGTAATGGCAAGTCTCTTGAGTAAAAGACATAGGATTTCCACCTTAGTCACTTGACACTGGTTCCTACCTTAATGTAAAGATGGAGCCTCCTCATCCTTTATCATAGCTCCCTTTGACTGTACTTGCCAAGGGGGTCTCCAGAAGGCTGGCATGGAGCCTGTCAAGTCCCATGCACAGGATGTGAGACAGACACAGGCGGCTCCGCTTCCCATCCCTCCCACAGTTAGGGCCATATTTCATGCATGCCCAGCACAGAAGAGCAGCCTGTCCCCCTGGTCTGGTAGCCACAGATATCAACAAATAGTGTCAGCTGGAGATCCTAGGGTCTAAGCATCTGCTGGAGCAGGAGAGAAGCTGCAGTGCTGCAGACATTAAACATATATTTTAAAAAGCTCTGGTCTTAATGAGTCTCATTAGCTCCCTAGCTGCAGCTTGGCATCAACAGCAATAAGCCCAAGTCTTTGCAGGCTGGGCACATGAAGGAATATTTGGTTTACAAACACTAGCCCTGCAAAGGACACTGAGAGCTGGCTAAAGATGGACAAATACTCAGTGCCTGGAAACTAGTTGGGCCCCAGGGAAGCTAGCACAGTCAACAGCTCTGTCATGATGCGGCAGAGGACTGGACACTTGCACCTACGTCAGTGGCTAAATCAATAAGGCTGCAAGATCAACTGTGCTGCAGCCAGCACTAGGCATTAACATCCCCCAGCTGACATAAATATACTCTACAGCTATACCAGCCCACAGTATAACCGTTTGACGCTAGACCTACACAAAAGTTGCTTCCACTTACAGCACTGCCCATGGCAGCAGCCTGCCACACCACGAACTTGGACTTTGAGATGAACCTGGTTCTCGGCCATCACTGCCCCTGCAAGACAACCTCCCCGGGACACGATGAGCCCTCGTGAGGAACATGCCACAGAACCTCCTATCCCCAGGACAACTACAGCACCAGAGTACTGGAACCAGTGCATGGTATAATACCACTCTCTCCTACTGAAGACATGGTTGCTCTAAAGCCTTAGCACCATCACCATCACCCCTCAGGAGGTTACTGGAACATAGAGCAGCATTGTCCAGGTTAGCTGGCTTGATACTAACTCTGAAGAAATTTAAAAGGAAATCATCAGATGTGTGTCTTGATCTATGAAGCATCCAGAGTAAACCTGTTACTTTAACAGAGAATAATTCCTATCTTCTAGGAGCCCTTGTTAAGCTTTAAAACCACTGTAATCTACCAGGAATCAAGCAAGGAGATACTTTATGTTTTATTCTCTTAAATAGAGGTTTTTAAATGTTCAAATCAGAGTGCAGGACTGCATTGAAAACAGGAGGCTTTTGTTCTAAATAGTTGCTTGTATTTTGCTACAGTTTAAAACTGCAGTGCCCTTTCCAACGCATCTCACTTGGTTTGCCTGCACAACTTGTGCACCTTTCACTTTTTAAGTTAAGGTTTTGTTTCTTAATCAGAGAGGGAAGGAGTTTAGGGTTGTGCAAGTCACAGACACAAGGGTCTCTGTTTATAGTATGTTGTACATCTTGGTTTTCTCAGACTGCCAATTTACATAACGCAGGTGATGATTTTTACTGTGAATCACATTTTGACAAATCACATAAAAAAAACAAAGACCTTACATTTGTCTATGAGGTTTTTTTAAGACCTTGAATATCCTGGAAATCCGTTTTATACGTGTCTGTTCTCTGTAGGAATCGAAGAGAAAACCCCAGACTGGACCAAGTAACAGAGGAAGTTTCATATGAAAATAGAAACAGCTTATAATAATCATAAATCATCCCCCACACATAGACTGGGCCTGCAGTTCAATTTTCAAATTAAGACCTCCAAAAATCTGACTTCAGTTCCTAGCTCCGATGCAACTTTGCATTGCAGCCTTTGATAAATGATTTAATTTCTCTGTGCTTCATCATGTCTGCCAAACAGAAATAATTTCCTTCTTTTATCTATCCTGTCTAGTCAGAAATTAAGATTTTGTGAAGAGGAGAATAAGAAGTCACAACACTAGTAGAAAACATTGTTGGTTGGGTTCTTCAGTGCCCGGTCAAGGCTTGGATTTCTGGATGTTACTGAAATAGCAATGAACTTACCCCAGGTCACAAAAAACAAATGTTGCTGCCAGAATATATTGTTAATAGAAGAAAAAATGTAACCAAACAGCAAACATCATCTTCAGGGACATCCTTTGATGCTTTACCTTACATTGCATTTATAAAAAGGATATATTTTGATAAATTTTCTATTTTACTGACTAGGACATTATCATAACGCTGTTTTCCAAATCAGACACATGCAGCAACCATTCTTATCCATCACGTGTCCTAATGTGATTCTCCACAAGCATAGTGCTTTACATAAAGTAGTATTTATACATATCAACCACTAATTTCATCTGGTTGCATGTTCTCTATACCCAGTCTACCTGACCATGGAGATTCCTTGGTGAATCCATGTCAGACTCAACATTTTCCCAGGAGAGTATTTTCCAGTTTTCTGCTATGCAACAGGTTTCCTTCAAGAGCAGAGGGACTCAACAGATTCGTATTTTCTAAACTACATATGTTGAAAGATATTCTAGGCACTCTATAATTAGCCAGCAAGGAAAAGCATTTCTGATTCATTAGGTCAACTTTAATGGTTTCCTCATTAAAAGTTTTTGCTGTTAAGCTGACAGAAGCTAGAATTTAATAGTAGCTTCCAGCACTTTCTTTATTAGCTGATCTCTATTGAATCAGTCTTTATCACCTGAAGAGATATTTTAAATGGAAATTCCTCAGCCCTGAGCAACCTAGATTGACCAAAGACCTAGAGATTGCTCTGTCCCTGCTTTAATAAACTGACTGTATATATTGCTGCAAAGGTCAGTCCTCATTAGTGATGGCTATGCAAGATTTAACACATTATATTCCAGAACTAATTTGTCACTGACGTATTCTTGTCAATATTAAATACCTATTAGATGGAATTTATAAATATGAATATCTGGGGACGTTTTACAAGAATTGTTCCTCTTCCACCCACTTCACAACAGCTAGATAATTTTCTGGTCTGGATTAAGTTCCTTTGCTGTTCCCACTGAATACAAATCAGGTAAAGAAAAGTGGATTGGCTTGTGTTCTACATGCCTGAGGTATGTTACTTTCACAGGTAGCTCATGGAAGTTTTGATTCCCCTTTTTCTGATTTCAGCCAAACCAAACCACATCTCATGTTAATAATCTTAGGTTTGCAGGAGAGGATATTAATTTTTTAAAAGGTGTAATTGTGTTTCTTCTATTCCTCATTAACGTCTCAGCTGCTAGACAATGAATGTTCACAGGGAGCAAGCCCACACAGCTCTAGATAGTAATAAGCTTGTACAACTTGGTTATTTCAGAATACAGAAACTGCAAATACAGTAAAGAATTTGAGTCACTGAATCCAAACAGGATTGCTCTATGTCAACTAAAAAGTATCCTCCTCAGGAGACTAACTTGATTTTTTAATGGCTCTTCAATAGGCAGGTGTCTTCCTCCGAGTTTGCAATTCACTTTAGAAAGTCAACTCTTAATTCAAAATTCTACTTTCTGTGGGGAATTTAATTTTAGGAACTTATACAGGATTTTAAGAGAAATGTTTAAGAGAAATGACTAAAGTGTTGTTTCAGGACTTGGAAATTGCACAATCAATCCTTCCATGAACTTCAAGAAACTCTCTCAGGGCTTCGGTTTCCACAGACACAAAATAGAGGTGACATTTGTCTTCTCTTGTGTTTGGTCTATCTTGTCTGTCTGGATCATACACTCTATGTTGGCAGGGAGTCCTATTCACAATTTGTTTGCAAAATGCCTAGCGTGGCACTTTACAAGCTGTAGCAGCTAGTCTGATACGAAATAAAAATAGTATTTCATATGTCAACAGACTGATTTTTCCCATCATAAGTCTAAGTAGGTGGTTTAAGCAGAGGTGTGTCTTTTAAATGGTATTAGATGAGAGGCGTGAGGAAGAGAGGTCACATGAGGTGGGAAGACACTGCCAGAAACAGTTTAGCTCCCCGCTTCTTCCATTTATCAAGCTTCCTCAAACACTAACTTCATTAATTTGGAATTTAGCAGATTATTAACTAGAAAACCTTCTTTGGTTAGATACTGAAAATTACACAGAAGGGAGATGACTTCAGTCTTGGCCAAGGTGTTCCACTTTGCAAAATTCCCTGATTTCAATAGGAAAATTACAGGGATTCAGGAGCTCAGCTGGCAGTGATATTTTTCCTGGTAATCTCCTCTTGAGGAAAACAAAACTGTTAAAATGTGATTGTCCATAGCTGCAAAAGCTTGCTGGCAGATGAGTGACCTTGGCATCCTTCATCAGTGCCTTATGACGTTAATGGAGGATAAATGTAGGGAGGAGGAGACACCGACAAAATAGGGAATAGATGGGGAAATGTGTGGGCAGTAAAGAAGAAATGATCTTTCAAAACCCCTCCATACTCACAGGCCATAAAAAGTGTCCGAGAGGAGTATTTACAGAACCATTCTCTGGAACCAGGATGAAATAATTCAGCATGACAGCAGTTTAGAGAGATGGTGTAAAAAAAAAAAAAAAAACAAAAGGAAAGAAAACTGTATTGTTGAGGAACATGATCAGCACTATTGCACTACAGTAGCACCAGTAAGTGGACACCTTGAGCTCCTCATGCGGTCCCTATTACTGTGGCCACTTCTGGTTGCCAAAACACCTCAACCTCCCTTGTTTATATTAGCATATGTGATTTTTAAGCAGAATCTTTGTGTTGCCATCAGCAGAATCAGGATGGAGATCAAGGTTAGGTGTGAAGAATGACTGTAAAAGTGACATCCAATCCTAGGCCCTCTTCCAGTTTGTTTGGGTTAAAGAAAAAGAAAAAACACCCTTAGACAAGCTGCAGAGTGGCAGACATCTTGCTGAACAGAGCAGTCTTTAAAGTGGGAAATAACAGGAAGGCTTAGAGGCATATGGAACCCATTAGAAATTGCATGTTTGCAGGGACAGATTATAAATTGGATCAACTAGAAACGCATCTGAAAAAAGCCTGCAATTCCATCTTGTGTGAACTGTCTCAATCCAGCCAAAGTGTGTTTTAACCGAAGACTTCATTTTTTTGTTGTTTCTTCATTTTACCACATTTGAAAATGCCCATAAGTGATGACAGCAGATGCCCAACATATCATAAGACCCACCCTGGAGTGGAGGTAAATGAGAGAGAAACAAATGGCCCACTCATGTAGGCACCATAACACACAACCATTACACCTCCAACAGTTGCCATAACCAGAAAGGAACCATTTCCAAGGTTTAATGGGGCCATAATCCACATTTGTGCAGATCCCGAAGCTCTTCTCGCTTGGGTGCAACAGACATGTGGCTGCTGCACTAGCCCAAAGTGACACGCACTGGGTGCTTTCCTGCAGCCCCACAGTTCTTGTGAGTGGGGATTTCAACTCCTTGCCCCCCCTCTGCCTTGCAACTTCTGGAGTCTGATTGCTAACTTCCCTATTTTATGCAGATGCAGTGGATTTCAACCTAAAAGAATAACAAGCAGTCATTCATTAACATCAGACATGCAAAACAAATTTAGCTAAGCTGATTACTGTAACGTAGTAGCCAAGAGCACTGTTCAAATTGACATGGGAGAAGAAATGCCTTTGATACTCTCAGTACAACGAGCTGTCTATTTTTGTGAAGTCTCATGTTTCCTAATTACCTTAATACTCTAAGAATTAGGTAATACCGATGTACAATGACTCACATCAGGCTGGGTTCACAGCCCTCCATTCCACAGTGCTTACAGGGAATGCTAATCTGATATGAGAAGTCTGGCTGCAACAAACTGTCACCTCAGGATAAGGAAAATCCTAAAGTGCCACAGGGCGAAATTCACAGTGGAGTAAAGGAAATACTACAGGCATGCAGGCAGCTGCAGATACATCCTCCTGAGTTGTGCAGTGTCCCCTGCCCTGATAAAACCCTTTTCAATGACAGCTGCACCACGGAGGACTGCCCACTTACCCCAGAAATTCCCTTCCCCGTCCTACCACAGCCAAAAATGAGGATGAAGTGGTGTCTTTCCCTGAGCACTGTGAGAGTAATTCTACTTTCCCAGCCCTGTGTGTGCCAGATGATACCTAACACACCCTCTCACCCTACATACCACCTCCATAACCTACACACGACCCACAGACTCTCAGTATGAACCTGGCACAGCAAAACAGTGCAGCTATGGAGATGCCCTGACTTAACCTGAGAGGAAGGGAGTAGCTCCTGGAGAAAATTAATTTTCCATTCACCCAGCCCTTTCTAGTAACACTCCAATTTAGGCCTGAAGGAGCTGCATAGGTGATACTGGATGCAGGCACAATATATGCTGCGATAGTTGAGTGTGTCAGTGCTGATGGACGTGAAACTTGACCTTCTGTACTAACCGCATTGTGTGTGCTACACACCCTAGTATTTTACTCTGTGTGTTTATTTATGGGCAGACTTTGAAAAAGAAAGCAAAGCATCCTAAAATGGGAGCAGATGGGGTCTGCCTATTATCCCAAATCATTCTATGACAGGGAATAAAAACAAGCAAGGCTCATGTGTGGCAACCTGCAGTGCAAGACACTAAGCAGACCCCGCTGACAAGCAGCATCTTATTGCTGAAGAGACCCAAGCTGGCTCCCCTTCCATGTACTTCAGCAGAGTTACTTCTTTTGCAATAGTGAGAGTAAGGAAAGGAATCAGCCTTTGTGTGTGACAAACACAGCTGAGACTCAAACTTGGCTCATGGGCATAAAGGAAACAGAAAACCAAGCAGCTAGGAGCAGTGTCAAACTTTCCACAGCTACAAATTTCTCTTTCATGCATGATACATACAATTACAGCATGCTTAAATCCTGGATTATTGGGACAATAGGTTGGAGCAGCTTTAATCCAAGTGAGTCATTAAGCTGTGCCACTTCAGTAGGAATCTGCATACTTAAAAAGTGTCTGTGTATCGTACAGTCCATCTGTGTAACACACAGTCCATACAACCCAGCTCCAGTAATTAACTTAACTACACTTCCTCATGAACATATTGCTACCATGTGTATACATTAGCATCTTGGCAATATTTTCTTTTTGTAAAAAGATTGAAAGTATTAGTGCCAATGTGGTAAATCTGTCTACGTCTGTATGTCTAAGCCTTACGGCTGTTCACAGGGATTGTCTCCCTCTCTCTCTCTCCCCCCTTGTGTTAGTCTACCAACTGCTTTGGAAAATTCTTTTTCCATTTCAAATGCATTTTGTGCTTCCATATTGAGATAAAACCCCCAGGAGATGACTAGCAAGACTCTTGCATCTGAGGCAAGGCTAACAAAGAAAGGCTGTTAGCTGTTGATGATGATGAGGTGAGCTGGAAAACTTATGGAGAAAAGGGCAGCTACCATCCAGCGCAAACCAGGTTGTCAGGCTGCGCTCCACAGAGAAGCAACCATACATGTCTGCTGGGAATCTTCAATGGCTTGTCAGCCTCATCACATAACCCGAGAAAGGGAAAAGGAACACCTAAACAGGGAAGCATGCTAGCAGTTTTAGATTCACAGTTCAGGGTCAGGCTCTGAAACTTGAAGAAATCTTGTCAAAACCAGACTGTTCCTGAGACTGATACAAACCCCAAAACACTGAAGAGTAATGAAAAAAAAAAAAAAAAAGCTGAGGCAGGAAAATGAACTCAGCTTGTTTCTCTGATCTCTGCGAGTGCATCTATACTGCATAATGGATGAAGAGCCCTGAAAGCTAGAAACCACCCTGCATTGGTATGTCCACACACTGCAGCACACTGCAGTGTAGATATACCGTCTCAGATCAGTCCTGCCCTGGAGAGTATCCAGATCAACTATCTCCAGCACATTGTTATGTGTTTCTGGAAGTAACCACAGTGAAAGCCAATTTGAGAACGCAGGCTATTTTTTACACTGTCCAGGACTGGTATCAAAGACTTTGTAAAGCTTGTAAGTGACCCATTTCAATAGATAGTGTCCTTTATAAATAAGCTGTAATCCATACAGTCCTTGGGAAAACATGCTTACTCTACTGGACAGTCTAGAGAAAGCAAGACTAATCCAAGCTGTTGGAAAACACTGTCTTGGTTGTATGAGAAAGTCCTAAATAGAGGACCTGTACCGCCTGACAGCAGCCACAAAGGTGAGATGCAGCTGCCTGGCAACTGCTTCATCTCAGGAAGCCTGGGACAGTTGAGTGTGTGGAGCCCAGATCCAGCAATGTGGTCCAGGCCCAGCAGTAAGGGTTTTACTAAGACTGTAACACCAACTATCTTATACTCTGATTTAAAAAAAAAAATACATATATATATATCCATATATATATATATGTATAAAAAACATATATAAAACTTATCCACAAATGTCTTGCTATAGAACTGCCAGACATCTTATAAAATTACAAAGGCAGCAGTAGTCATGCTGTATAATCATATAACTGTAAAGGATCACAAATAATCTAAACACTATTTGGTACATCATTGGTCCCCAGCTGCAGCTATACATGCCAAGTTTTACCACCAGGAAATAAATGGGAAAAATGCATAGGAAAAATCCAAATAGACCCCTGACTCTAAAGTTTTAGTAAGCTGTGCCAGAATTATGGTTTGACATTACCTGCTAATCAGCACTTTGAGAATTCTCTCCTATATTCCTTGCAATATTTCTAAATAAAAAGATACACCTTAGGAAATATATTTTTATAAATGAAAGATTAATTAAAATCAAGCTTGTAACCCAAAGTAGTGATCTCTGATTTTTACATGCTAACTATGACAACTAATAGGTAGCAGATTATTTTTTTTTCAAACTCTCCAAATTGATACAAAAAAAGACAAAATAGAAAACAGTTTGCAGAATGAAAATACCACACTCCTCTGACTCTCAAGAGTAAATTAAATGCATCTACATATTTACTTTTTTGGAAGTCTGTCTTGATAGTGAGCAATATCCACCTAAGTGCCCTCTGGGAACTGCAACGTCAGAGCCTCAGGTTTTAATCCTCCTGACAAGACAGTGCTCAGCCCATCTCCACCATGATGTACAGCAATAACAGGATTCCTACAAAGTCACAGTTGGCAGAAGTTCCTTATGCTACATCACAATAGATATAATCCAGCTAAGGAAAGGACCCCAGGAAAGAACAGCAAAATGAGATGGAAAAAAACTCCTACATGGGACCATGGAAGATGAGAAGATGCAGACATACACTGAACATACACTGAACAGACATGATACGTTCTGACTGGACCGACTACAGCAAAATACCTTAATTCTGTTAAAACAAACATGAAATAAGGGTTTTTTTCCAAGTTTACCTGGGGAAATTCAAAAGCTTTCTGCTTTGGTCTTACAGTATCTCTGCTGAAAACTGTTTTGATTTTATGTTGATTTGGTGTTTCAGAAGGAAAAGAAAAACCACACTACCCCTTAGACTGAGCAGCGTTTAAATCAGTAAAAGAGATCAGAAGAAGGAAGAATTCAAAAGAGGCAGTGTTGGCACCACTGCTCTTTAAGACCATTGCTAAGGACTGAGCACTGCTTACATCCCTGCCTCCACTTTCCTAGATACGGAAACAGATTCCATCCTTAATGAAAAATACATGGACTGCTGGAGGGTTCAGCCAGCTCAGCTTCCCTGCACAGGGTCAGACCATGAGCAGTGTGTCCCTCACCGTCCCATTGCACCCTGATCTTATCTTGGAAAGGACTACCGCAAATATAACTTCATTATTCCAATGTTCATAACACTCATCCCTGGGTAGTTCAGGAGGCTGAGGTGTGGGTAGGAAGCAACAGCAGTTGACTCCCAAACACAGACATACAGAGAAAATGTCAGTAAGCTGAAGCCATCACTGGGCTAAAGTCACAATAGCACTTTTTGTGTTCCAGGGCCAGAAGACTTGAGGCATCTCACTTAAAAGCCAAAGGTGCATATTTGCACTTCATTCTGCCTTCAGGCCAGAGGACAGCTCTCATGGAAGCAGCTGTACAGAAACACCTGCATTGACAGGCCAGGGAACAGAAGCCAGATGTGGGCCAGCAACTGCCACATGGCTTGGTCACACTACCTCGATGGGACAAGCACCAGATTGCAATTGCCTGTAACTGAATTCAGAGCTTTTTGCCTCGTTTTGGTTTGGGTAACTTCATACCCCTCAAGTTTTCGTCATGTTAGCAAGTTTACTGGAATATCTGGGGGTTTTGCATGAAAAAGCACCAGGAAATCTGAATTTCCTGAAGAAACAAGCTAATTTTTATTTTAGAGGTGACATTCGCTCTGAAAAAATGGACTTCGGAAACGAAACCTCTTAGCTATCTGATCTCACAGGTCTGCAGTGTACAGTTTTATATATTTGTTTCAAGTACTCCATTAAACTCTGACCTTTTCTGCTGTTCGTAGTGAGGGCGCACACTTTTCAAGTCTTGATCCCCTGAAATAAGGCTCTCCTGTCTATATTCACAGAAGACAGGATATATATTGGTCACATTTAACCACAGGCATCTTGTATCTTTTAAATGTGTTATCTGTAGCTTCTGTAGTCAGTCTTCATTCCTTAATCAACAATACAGCACTCATCACAAAGTATGCCTGCACTTCCAAAAAGCAGCAACTAGTACATTAGTCGCTGCTGTACACGAAGTTTTTAAAGGAAGATGAGCCAACAACACTGGGACCTCAAACTGAATATATTCTTAAATAGGTTAGTGAAATTCACTGTAATCATTGTGCAAACAATAACGTCTAAAATGAAAACAATTTAGTGTTTAATATTCACAAGAATTTGAAGTTCACCTTGGCAAAATATAATGAATATAGGGGAGATTTGTTAACTTTCCTGAGCATCGTAAATAACATAGGACTGCACTTCATAAAATAATCCAGGGTTCCTTTGAAAACCAGAATAGCTTCCTTCTCTCTACAGCTTTAACAAACTCAGGACAGATGGATTTAGGAACAACACAGATCTGCTCAAAGTCTGTTTTCACATGGACCCATACGTTGAAGAGAAGAATAGCCACCTTTCTCTAGAGTGGCCAGGCTGACATCAACACAAACAATTGTAAAACAATGACCAGGAGACAGCCAAGACCATTCCTGACCTTGCCAGAAGTTTGTTTTCAGCTTGTACGCTGTATTGTGTTTGCATGGCCAGGTTTTGGTAGCAGCGGGGCTACAGGGTGGCTTCTGTGAGAAGCTGCTAGAAGCTTCCCCCATGTCTGCTAGAGCCAATATCAGCCAGCTTCAGAATGGACTCACTGATGGCCAAAGCCAAGCCCATCAGCAACCTATTAGGCCTCAAATATTTGATACTAAAGATAAAACACTACAACAAAGCAGAGGCCACTTGAAAATCTGCACCATCACTCTCCACTAAAACAATATCTGCCTGTAATTACTGCCTCCATGTTTATGGAGGGAAGGCAAATATTTTGGCCAGCCTTCCTTCTTTAGCACTGACCCCTTAACCTAAAAAGCAGAAATAGAAAACTGTGACGAATAAAAAATTTACAAAGGAGGCATATTGAATATACGCAAACAAAACTCTGCAAATTCTGGCAGGAAAAGAAATAAAACAGTGAAGAATGAAGGGGACATGGTTAGACGTCAACATCTTGGGAAGCAGTTGGTAAAGTGAGAGACAGATTTCAGTGTAGTAAACAAGCTATAAAGTTCTCCACAGGAAGAACAGACAAACCACCCTGGGTTACTGCAATGTCTAAGCCATTTCTCCTTTGTAGTGATTTTCTTTATTTTATTTTTTTCCTGCTATTTCTTTACAGGGAGACATATAAGTGGCTGTCTCTTTTGGAATGATGCTTTGAAGTCAAGCACTGTAACTTGGCCTAGACACATTCTCACTTGTGATGAACACACTTCCCACTTGAAGAAAACAAGGGTTTCAAACAAAGCAAAAATAAAAAAAAAATCAACTGGATTTTTTTTAGACACATTTTTCTGTTTTGAGAAGAGTTAAGCTCTGTCACTCACTATTCCAAATATAAAATTACACAAGGACTTGCTAGCAATTGAAGGTTAGAACAGTAGGAAGGATATACCAAAACTTGCTTTGCCAACATATTGCAGAAATTCCAGCATATAATGATAGGCGTGTAATCTCCCAAAGCTGTATTTTATGCTCCACATCCATGGTGCTGTAGCAAGTGCTGGTTTTGTTACCTTCTACTCTGGCTTCCTCACAAAACAGTGTGTGAGTGTCCCATCCCCTCAGCCCTCAGAGACGTGATGTATCTGGAAAGATACCAAGTGCACATGCAGTAGACCAAACAAGTGAAATTTCTGTGGAGATTACAGTGAAGAAGCCATCTGTATCCCCTCCAAGCAGCTGCAGAATGCCTGTGACAGCAGTATCAGAGTGGATCCACTGTGCAAAGGGCAATATCGCCGGGCACACATTTGGACAAAAATAAGGTGTTTCTCCATACTGCTGTCTTTGACTTGATTGCTAACAGATCTCCTATCCAAGCTTTTGACTGGCAACAGATAGATCAGATGGGTACACAACAGACACGCAACTATCTGAAGAAGACAGTGGGGAGTAACTATGAAAACTAACTCTACAAACAAAGGAGAAAGATACCTCCTCATGAATCTCCCTGAGAGAAATAAAGCAACAACCTGTTACTCAACCCAGACCCAAATTCATCGTTTTGGAGTCCCAAATGTATGCTTCATGCCTACATTTCATCTCCTTACTTCAGTTCTGTAATAGTTCGTACTGTCAAGGGTTTAGATTGCAGGGTGACGATAAAACCCTGGCACATGTATTGTTAACCTACTCTCCCCCCCACTTCTCCCTTTTACCCCTCCCTCTCCCCCCTTCACACTAAGGACAGGCGATCGGGAGGAAAAGACAGAGAGAAGAGAGCTGGAAAAATTAAAAATGTTTTACTAATGCTACTAATAAGAATAGAGAAAATAATACAAAATATACAAAACCAATCTTGAAAGTCCCAGCAACTGCAGAGCTGGCACCCAAAGTCCTGGATTGGACTCTGCAGCCAACCGGAGCTGGATTCAGTCTGTCACTAGGCCTCAGTTCGCAGGGACGACTCGCAAGGTCTTCTCCTAATGTCAGCCATAAGGAAAAGGGAAAAAAAAGGAAAAGATATGAGATCCTCGTGATCTCCCACTTTTATATGAAGTATTCACGTGAATGGAATGTTATACACAGTTGGTCAGTTTCTTGGTCACCTGTTTCTCGTTGCCCCTCTCGCGAGATGTCCATCCATGCTTATCAATAACCTTGCATTCCATTGCTATGTTTACCAAAACATGTATCTGATTCTCCAGGAAAATGCAGCTAATATGAAGGCTTTAGCTGGCAGGCAAATTCACTAAAAGAGAAACTCATTTTTTAACAAAACCAGGACAATACAGAACCAGAGGAGACAGGGAAATTAGCAACATCATTCCTGTTTTCCTGACAGCCCTCTTTCACTTCAAAATCAACAGTTTTAGAATGGTTCACGTATCCTACCTGTATCTGAACACATTCAAACCTTACAGGAAGAAGAGAGCAAGATTCTAATGAAGATATAATTACACTCTCTAAGTGGATGGAATTTCACAAATTCAACTTCCACATAAAGTATCTGCAGGCTGCATGGATGTGCCAAAACCCTCATCAGTCTTCCCAGAAATCAAAGGGCTTGCTTAACAAGAATAATATTATTCCTGAAGTTCAGGTTTATAGGACTTACATAATTGACAGAGGTCTTGCAGCACTAGTGAAAGGGAAGAAAAGAAAAGGAAAGAAAGGGAAAGAAAGAAGGAAAGGAAAGGAAAGGAAAGGAAAGGAAAGGAAAGGAAAGGAAAGGAAAGGAAAGGAAAGGAAAGGAAAGGAAAGGAAAGGAAAGGAAAGGAAAGGAAAGGAAAGGAAAGGAAAGGAAAGGAAAGGAAAGGAAAGGAAAGGAAAGGAAAGGAAAGGAAAGGAAAGGAAAGGAAAGGAAAGGAAAGGAAAGGAAAGGAAAGGAAAGGAAAGGAAAGGAAAGAAAAGAAAAGAAAAGAAAAAAGAAAAGAAAAGAAAAGAAAAGAAAAGAAAAGAAAAGAAAAGAAAAGAAAAGAAAAGAAAAGAAAAGAAAAGAAAAGAAAAGAAAAGAAAAGAAAAGAAAAGAAAAGAAAAGAAAAGAAAAGAAAAGAAAAGAAAAGAAAAGAAAAGAAAAGAAAAGAAAAAAGAAAAGAAGAAAGAAAAAGAAAGGAAAAGGCTCCTTCTTTGTCTCAGCATAGTTGCTTTGCCACTTTTAATACATGGAGTAATATCACAGAACTAAAACCTGGCTTTACATCGCCACAGAACCACTGTTGCAGTCTTTGCATGGGACCAGGTCCCAACTTAATATTGATTCCAAGCACTGAGAGAAAACTCCTCCAAGTAAATTTGAAGATAGTTGATGAAGTTGATGAAGTTACGTTTTGACCTAATAACCTGCTCTTTGTTTGCTCATTCTCTGACTGGTGGTTCGTTCTTCACACGTATAAAGACATAAATATACTCATATGTGTTGGCTCAGACATAAGTCCCAATTGACGAGAGGAAGAAAAAAAGTCTTTAAATGTAAAGTTTGCTAAAATGCTCTTTCCAAGAAGTGCAAATGTGTGCTGATTATAAATATTCACAGAGTGGAGTAGAAGTAATAAATTTGATATGCCTACCAAGGGCTGTATATTCTCAGCTGATTTTATTCTTTCTGGAAGGCTCTATAACGTGTCTATGAAGATATGCTTACAGGCAGGATTAAATCTCTCCTGTTCAAACAACTCTAATGCAAAATATGCAAATATTGTGGTAAATTAAAGCAGTTGTTGTTGGTTTTTCTCTTCCAAAGCAACATGATTGTGAAGGATTTTTCCCTTTTCCTGTTTAGCTTATTAAAGACAAAAAAGCCACCTTATCCCATAAATTCTATTCCTTAAAGCCATATTTTCTCATTCACTGCCTTCCAGAGAAGCTATTGTGTATTTTGCCCAGGAAAATTGCAGGACTTGTCCTACTCTGGAGTAACAGGCATGCAGTGTAAGCAAGCCAAGGCTTGCACTGAGACAACAAGAAATGAAACAACTTACATTTAGACATTTGACACAGACACTGATCACCAGAAATCCATGAATAATTCACCAGTTTCAGCTAATGACAAACCCAGAAGTGGCAGAGTATTTGATGATCAATAATTATTTCTGAGATTTTTAGGAAGTGTGGCATCTTATAACTGAACAATTTAATTAAGCACTAGATTTGATTGTTTAATTGCACACACTGTATCAATCTACTTTCCTCCTGAATTCTGTACAGGTGCTAAAAATAGTTCCTTGCTTTTTGAACAAATGCATTTGTCACCATGAATTACAAAACTGGTTCCCTAATAAGGTTTTCAAATATCATATTTTGTGCTACACTTCCACTCTCATTGACCTGCTAATAGCCTTCAGATAATAAGTTTACTGGAAACCATAGCTCCAGGTTCACTGAAATCGCATTCGAATCTCATCTGTTGCTGAGGTTTATAATAAGTGACAGTGCTAAGATAGAATCTGATTTTGCTGTGACCTTACGTCCAGCACAATGGTACTCCAACAACAGATAAAATTTCCAGCAGTCAGAGACACAACACATGTCCAAGCTGTCAGTCTTGGAAACATTATTCAAAAATGAAGCAGATCTATGTATTTATCTGAAGAGCTTTTCAGTGAATACCATTCCTTTCTAAAACATCTCCTTTTAAAATGTGATATCATTAGTTTTCACACTGAGCAAATCTCAAAGTGTCAATCAAATTTATTCACTGACAGTGTTTTCCTACGTCTGCTGGATTTGTGCCATCAGCTTGGGATGCAGAAATCCAGCTTGTTACTTCCAAGTAGAATAAATAAAAGGGATTTATTCAGCTCCCCACTCTGTGTCAGAGCAGCAACCTTAACCACTGTGAATTCCAACAGCTTCTGAGTTTTAAATATCCTCCAGGATGAGGATACTGGTGTTTCTTCTGAAACTGTGGGACAGTTTCTGATCTCTCTCACTGTGAAGCCTTTTTCTTGCTACTTGCTCCAGTTTTCTTTTCCTGCCACTACTCCTAGTTACAGGAAATTCCCTGTGCTGGGGTGAAGGATTCTTCTTCCTCCTGAAACTCTCAAGTCTCTGTACACAGTTATACTCATCCCCACATAATCCTTGCACCTCACACCCCCCTGGATCAGACATCAATATATTGGGTCTTTAAATTTTGTCTCCTAAGTGGTTATACCAGAATCTTTGCCTGCTCATTCTTTAAACCCGGTTTCTCTACACTGTTCTCAGAAGGAAGCACGAAAAGTGCACCTTCCTATGACTCTAGAGCCCTAGTCAAAACTGGCTGAATTTTACAACAAACTGACTCCAGCAGACTTCTGTCGAGGCCTGTGGTGTGTAACTACCAATTCTGTCTTTATGATCCAATGCTTTTGAACATTTGTAACCCTGGACTGTACAGATCCTTTCAAATAAACTTTTAATAAAAAGTTTGTCATTTACCGCCACCTCCTTTCATGGCTAGGTTAATTTATAATAACTTTCCACTGAAAAACAGCATTAACCTGTTACAGAGTCTTGCCGAAAACTTCTCAACCATATCCATAGCTTTTACTGAAACAACCAGAAATAAAAAGTCAGTTCACACTTGTACATGCATCTATTTCCATTGCACCTCTGTGCATGATAATTGAGGTGCTGGGGCAGCTTGAGACATTTTTAACTTATTATGTACTGTAATCGTCCTTGGAATTATCCAGAGATTAAATCTTTACAGAAGGCTCAAATGGGCCAGTTATAAAATGCCTCTTTAAGTAAACAATGCCAGCCATAAGCTGCTAAGAAATCCTAGAAATCACAGAAACCCTTTAACAGAGCCTTATCACACTAAAAAAAATATTATTCTAGTCTGTTCTTGGCTTCCATGGGTATAGCAGCACCTATGGTTCATTTTCTATCTGTCATGAGAGCTCACATAAGTTACATCTTGTGTGATCCTGAATCCAAGTTGATGCACTGTAAACCGTTATTTCTGCCCTAGTAGAAATAATTTCTTATAACTACAGTGACATATAGCATCCCCACTGTGAGAAACCTGTGGCAATTGATATGAAATCAAGCCATGCCACTAGATATCCTGATGCTGAAGGAGAAGACTGAAGACAGAAAACCAAAACAAAATTAAAAAAACAAAAATCGTTCAGAGAGGTTTTAGTTTTGTATACTCCACACTGTCTTTCAAACTCCAATCACTTAGTCATTTCTGATGAGATTTTCATTTTTCTCAGTTAATTTTGCTTGACCATTCTCATAGACCTTCCTTGTCCGCTTTCTTAAAGTGTTCTGCCTCTACAACCTGCACTAACAAGACTGTTCTCCAGAGCACAGCTTATACAGAGCAGTCATAGAACAAGAATTCTAAATGCACACTTTTGTCCCAAAAGCCTCCTGTACAGAAGGCTGGGAACAGCCCCGGTCTGAAGGGCAAGGGCTACAGAGCCACGTGGTGAATATAATTTCATATAGCCCAGAGTGGGTAGGCTGTGCCAATTAGTAGTAGGGGGTGTTTCATCCTCTTAGCTCCCAAGGTAAATCCTGCCTGCAGTCAGCATTATGTTCATATGGTCTCAGCAGACATTTGATCTGTCTAATCAAAAGAATCCCTTTTGTGCTACCCAAAGAAGGAATAATGCAGTACACTCCAGAAAAAAAAATGCAACAGTTTTCACAAACATACTGTCAAATCATACTTGAATAATGACGGCTCCTGTGGCACTTGTTCATGAACTGAAATGTTGAATCAGTTAACACATAACTTCTTACAGACAGGAAAGAAAACAAAAAAGAGCTAGCAACCCTGAATTTTGAATAATTTTGTTGGATTCATTGTTCAATCCATGGTTGCAGAATATAAAAACATAGTTAGGAATATCTTTTCAGGAGTTTCAGTGGGCGCATTTCATTTTTAACTGCTAGAGATCACTTAAATTTATCGGGATATCAGTATCTAATCTGGCCTAATGCCTCTGCTCTCCAGCTCATGTATTTCATGTATTCATTTGGAATAATCTTCAGTGTTCTGTAAGATTAGGTTTGTCTTAAGGCTTGTGACACCTGTCCGTATTTTGTAGTCATAATTCAGTTATCCCAGTACACGTAGGTTCCTTTAGTAATGGGTGACACAGCAGAGAAGTCAAACCAGCAACTGGGGAATACTACAATTAATAATAAATGAATCCATATTCAGCTTCAGAACAACATGTGAAAGCAACTGTTAAAACTGCTCAGCTAACAACTGAGAAATAGCTTATCATTCTGGATGGTACTTCAGAGGTATTGCCCCAAATGCTTGTATCATGCCACCAGTATATTACTGTAACTCTTTCCTGGCAGACCTTCCAGAGAGTATAGTACATACTACATGACCAGACAAATGTCATCTCACAAACCTTATTAAGCAAAGTCACAAGAACACTTCCCTTCAGAATGAGTTTTATCACAAAGCAAGATTTAAAAGGTCCTGTGAATTTTTTGCCTTCAGCTGTTGTTAATTCTTTTCTTATAGCGCTATGTACCAGCCAGCTAAACCAATGACCTGCTCTTACCTCCGTGCCTGAAACAGCCACAGTCCTACAAGCACTGCAAAAAAAAGGGCTTTGTCCCTTATCAGAACAAGGCAGAGATTCTCTGTAACATATCAGCAATCATCAGAGAATTGGTAATGCTATTACAAACTTGGGTTATTCTATTTAGCAACTCTTTGCATGCCTTGAAACAGCACAATCACATGTTATAGTCTCTGTTTTCTAGCTAGTTCTTTTGAAAATACTGTTGTAATGACACTTCTCTGGCTCTAAGGTATTTGCCCTAGATGAACTAGCAGAAACTTCCTTGCTTGAGTCATGGGACAAGTCACACTAATTGCCTGCATAAGATGTGATCTCGATGGAAAAATGACCTGGGCCACCAACTAACAGGTGTAACAAAGTCATTACGGTCTAGCAAACAAGAAGGCTGGACTGCAGGGATTAGATGCCAGGCCATGAAGATGGAAAAAGACAGGGGAGACTTGCCCAATCAGTTTATCTGTCTCAGCAGCTTCCTGTAATACAGCCACTTTGGCACCTCCTAGTTGTTCCCACTACGGTTTCTGCTACAGCAATTCTGCAGGCTGTCTGTGGGCACACTGCTCTCCTGGGACGCTATGCAGGACAAAGGATGCTCCGCAGGATGTTTGGCCATGTCACCATCATTCTCCTGTATACATAGGGGAGAAACAGTACTTGTATATCATCTATTCAACAACTCTTAACTGAACCTCAGAGACAGCTCCTACAACAAGGGCAAGCAAATTCTACAGCTAGAAGGTTTTTCCTCTGTTGAATTTCAAATTTGTTAACACTTGTCAAAAAGAAAAAGCAAGAAGTCTTTCCTGACAACAAGTCTCAGGAAAAATTGAATATGGGGATCACTGTCTTTGACTACATAGTAAGAACCTTCAGGTTTGTAGCGTTGATTGGCAGTTGGCCTATCCAAAAGACCTGTCTAGTACTGCATTGTAAACTCATTCTGAATGGTCCACAAAATAAATAAATGCTGTTATCTGAGTCTCATCTTAGGACATGATCATTATGGATGGGTGGATGTGATGAGTAGATAATGCATTCAGTTCAAACAGAGAAGGTGAGAAGCAGACCTCAGCATTTGTCTAATGTAGGTGGAACAAAACCTCTGAGGCCACCCATTCAAGGTTCTCCAGTCCTCAATATTTGTGCTGAATTTGAATATTCAGCAACATGCAAGTGGAAACTCAGCTGTCTTCGTCTGTTCAATACATAGTCAAATGTGACACAGACATTTTAGGAGGTTTGTTTTGCTTTTTATCAGAAACTCTAGCAATGGTATTAATGAAATAAGTTTCTCAAAATTCCAGACTTCAGCCAATGCACAGCTATTACAAGTAAGATCTTCTTTGTCTGCCTTGGATTTTATATAAATACTGACTATAGAATCAAGATAACCAGCAGCAGGTCTTCACACCGCTGTGACAGCGCACCAAGAAAGAGGGAGAACTCTGCTTTTCCACAGGGAGCTGGGGGTTACTCTGTCTCAGCAAAAAAACAGCTTCCTGGCCTGAAATTTGCTTCCTTCTTTGAGAGAAGACAAGAGTCTGGAGAAAACACTCACATGAAGCATGATTTAAAAAAAAATAAAAAGACTGATAATAAATACAAAGCTTCATGTTCCGTGGCTTAACCTATTAACTGACAGAAGCTAGTCATGCCGCATTGTGAGATTTCTCATGTATTTTCAACCCATCTGGTATTGTCCAATATTGAAAACAGGATATTGAACTAAATGGGCAATTAATCAAATCTACTAGAGAAATGCCTATATGTTTATTTCCCTCTAAATGTATGCCAATATAGAATTATAAAAAGAGTTGGAAACATTTGAATTTGATGTACTGAAGGTCACTGAGGAGCAAACAATTCTCCCTTCCTCCCTCTCCATTCCACCAAACACAGTGTGCTCTGTTTTCTCAGAATTAATTTCTGTTTCATAAGTCACTCAGCTTTTAAATAACTTGTTACTCAGAAAATAATCAAATACTCACTCAAGCCTACCAGGTTTAGATTGATCTTTTCAATAGTTAAAACCAGAATGGTAAAAATTCCTGATTTCAAGAGCAAGACACATAACTCAGAGTTCAAATAGTAAAACAATTTATCTTCAACAGAACAACACACGGTAGCTCTGAAAACAAAGCTCTAAATTCTGATGATCATCCTAAAATATTTAACACTGAATCTCTTTCGAGATTTCTGTTAGAACTCAATAAAAAAAGACCCATCATCTGCTTGCAAAATAAATATAAATCCTTACAAGGCTGGATAACCATAATATGGGTCCAGGCATATCTTTGGTTCTTTCTTACTATCAGGTCCTATAAGAATCACCATATACCCTGATGTTCAGGAAAAGCTCTTTAAATGGCTGCTTCTATCACTTTCTTCCAACACACTCATTTTTTAGGCATCACTTATTTTCCCTTTTTCATTTAAAACTTCCATTAATGACTAAGATCAAGAGTTCACATTTTGGCACATTAAACCACTCACATCTTGTGATTTTTGTATTGTTTTATAGTTTACAAAAATTAAACAGCAATCTGAAGAAACAAATGAACACTGTGCACTGTCAAAGTAAAGTCAGAAAGAAAATTATTTACAGTCTGTTCTTGAAAGAGATTAAACCCAGTGATGTCTGAAACGTACACCAGTGCTACCAAGAGCAGATCCTCTGCACTTCAGCGTTATCTTCACACAGAACACATACCCAGGATGGTAGCACCCTTGATCCCCTAAGATACAATACATACATTTATGTGTCAAATTCACCTTTGCTTTGAAAATCACCACGATCTCCAAAAGGTAAAAATGAGGAAACTCAAATTTAGGTTCCTTCTCTCACTGATCTGACACATCACTCAGTTTTTTGTCTGCCTTGAGTTTCTTATTTATGTCTTTGGGATCAACTTTGGGACACACGTTTTACTCTGCAGTAAAATGGCAGCTTGATGGCTGCATCCCAGCACAACGGCTGCATCCCAGCTGTGACCTCCAGGTAGGAGTTCAAAATGAAGTTTCAGGACAAAACACTGAATAGGTAAAATACATTCTCAGTGCAAACTCATAAACAAAGTCTCAGCTCGAATGAAAAAAAAAAATTACTTTGATGGATTATGCTAATTCAGTGAAGAGGCCAACTATTTTTTTCTTGGTGTGGGAGGCACCTTATATGTAATATTTATTTGACACAATTTCTTAAATGATTTCACTTAACTCACCTACATACCTTGCCTCAACTAGAGAGTCCAAGAAAGTGTACCATGACATGTTAAAGTTCATCTTGGTCTCATCCTTAGAAAGAAAATTATTCAGCCTTCCTTCATCAGCCATGTTTTCTTACCCTTTGTGTTGATTCCCATTGACTCTTCTCATCTCTTGTTTTGTCACCACTTTCCTAAAACAGTCTTAAAAGGGATATTCCACATTTTCTGCTATAATACATCACATCTTAACACAGGAACTGCTCCTTCAACAACTCACTTAGAAACTATCACTGCTGTGCCCAGCAGAGAAAAATAGATCAAATTTGGACTTGTCAGATGGAGTTCTTGAGAAATTAGACGTGCAAATCCTTTTTCAATTGTGATTAAACAGATAATAAAACTAACACTGTGACAGGAATGAACTTTCAATCAGGTTTTTAAGCTGCCTTTATTTGCATAAAAGTATTGCTTCTTGGCTTGTATATCCTTGTGTGTGTTTGTGAGAGAGCTAGTGATCTCTCCAATAACAAAGCAACAAGTCCCGTAAATCACACATTACTGCTGCATATCAAATAAAAAAAGGTTTCATGTTTATAACAGGAAAAATACACCAAATGCAAAGGTCAGAACCTAACAGAAGAGGAAAAAAAATGGGAAGATGGAGAAATCATTCAAGAGTGTGTGCAGTTATGAAGCAGCTGTTGCTCTTCTGTGAGCCTGTATTATCAAGACATTTGTGAGGGTTCGAGTGGCCAATCACTATTAAGAAAAACAGTCTTGAAACTCTGAAGAGCTGATTAATTTTCATAGGCTAGATTCTTTCTCTGAAAACTCCAGAAATACATCTTTGCTTATATACTATCCATCATGAGTTCAGTTTAATGTTTTCCAGTCATCCAATGGCAAGAAAATTATGCAGCTTTTGTTACCCATGAATCCCATTTAAATGAATATCTTGCGGTTAGGAAAGTTTGGGCATAATTAGTTATGAAGACCAAAAAATCTTATAGAAGCAATGCTGGGACAGACCAAAAAACTACATATGTATTACCTCCCTGGCAGATAATTAAGGAGAGAATATATGGAATAAGGCAACTACAGATGGTCTTTCTCATGAAACATTGTTCCCAGGTGCTGGGAACCAGTGTTTTAGAAATCATTACTCACAAGATCCCCAAAAGAATCAACATAGTTTTATTGTTTATTTGTCTGCGAAGAGCTGCCCTAGAAGAAGCCAAGTTGAAATTGTGTTTATCAGATTGTCTTTTGACAAAACAGGGTTTGTTTGCCTTTTTTTTTTTTAACTGTCTTGAAATTATTTATATTCTTATCACCTCACCTGCAGATCATCCTTGGAATAAAACTGTGTCTCAAATGCTCTCCCTGCATTAACTGTCTCCAGACAAATCAATATACGGGGTGAGAGATGTGGGCAGCAAGTTTCAAGAGAAACAAATTGCCTTTGTAACTTATAACATGCAATTAGTCATGCAAAAATGAAAAGCCCTGAAAACACAGTCTGTTTTATAAATGTTTCATTGTGAAGAGTAGATGGTACTTCAAAATACTGGTGAAGCAATAATTTCTTGTTTGTCAACATAATATTCCTGTATGTAATTACAAACTTGTGTGCAAGCTGACCACTTAGCTCCATTAGGAAAATGGACTGCTAGCATTAAGAATACCATGACAAAGCATCTATTTTCAGCTATGGAATTCAAAATAATTCCAGTCACTAAGTTACTTTCACTGATTTTCTCTCCAACATATTTCACCTGTGCCTTTTAAGCACACTCCAACATTTTTCTCAAACCTGCCAGGAAAAAATAAAATTAAAAAATAAAGTAAAAAGTAAATTATTCAATTATCTTCCTTTGTTTACTAGAGTAAACAAGAAGAATCAGTTTAACTGCATCTAAAAGATTCAGCCTGAGGTCCAGGAGAGTCTTTCTAGCACTGGAGCTGGTGACACACTAGAATAAGGCTGTCGAGAGACGTCATATAATTTCCTGCACTGTCCCTACATGTGCGTGAAGGTTTTTAACAGCTGCAGAGGAGATCCATACTGTGTCAGTGCAGAACATTAGACTCGGCTACTTGTCAAAGTCCTCTCTGGCCTGACATATCTATTATTCTCTGCTTATATGCACCCTGGCTCTATAAGCACATTGCTGAACTGTTGCACTCCTACAGCTGAAGTTGACAGGGCTTGGCATAAGTATATGGTGCTGTCAACATACTAGTACTTGCAATACCAGAGCTTTAACACTCCATGATTTTTCATTATTAAGACATGCATGTGGTCTCTACATACTTCAGTTTCCCAAGGTCATTGCAGCATCTTTTTGACAAACTGATTGGTACTTGCTTGTTTTTTTGTAATTGCAACTAAAGACCTTCCTGAGGAATATCAAATACAAATTCATTCCTGGTGAACATGGTTACATAGGAAAGGGTGCTTAAAACAAGTTAGTTACCTTACTAAAACAAATTAGAATTACTTAACTTATGTTAGCTGTCATTTAAAGAGCAAATGTTATGCAATTAGAAATTTGAAAAGAACAAATTTCTGCCATAGTTAATTAAAAATAAAAATCACACAACAAATTCATAGTGTAATCTACCCTCAAAAGGCAGTGAAGACTAGGTATCATGCTAATTACTACTTTGTCATACTCAAAAATCATTGCATCTTTCCACAGCAAAATGTGATCCAATCTGAACATAATACATAAAAAACAGAGAAACTGTATATAGAAGAGATCGCATTTTCAGCCGTATTCTGGGCCTCCACAAATTTATGTGAGTATCCAGTTTGCCTGTTATTTTATTTTTAACTACAGTCACAAACTAGGTTGATGCCCTCAGGACATTTCTGTAGCTGACCCACCAAATACTATTCCTGGTCAGTACAGCATGACTATTCCCTTTAATACATACTCCCTAGTTTGCTCCATTACCCAAGAAACCATATTTTTCCACTAGCCCGAGATAAAAATCAGGTAGCAGTCATGAAGTCTGATGGAAAAATATACTTTGTGTAACCAGCCTTTTATGTTCAACAAATAAAAGATACTGCTTCTCTAATGTGCACATAAAACATAGAGGGTTAGTGCAAGCAAATTAAGGAGGTTCCGGGGACAGTGAAATGGAAAAACTTTTAAGGATTTCAGAAGCAGCAGGGTGGGTGATGGGAGCATTATCTTCCCATCTGAAACAAAAGCATTAAGTCTGAAATGTCAAAGTGTGTTGCTTGTTGTTGTTGTTTGTTTGTTTGTTCTCTGTATCAATATCTGCTGAGTACAAAATTGTGTGTAGGTAACAGCTGCCATCAAGGACACTACTACTGGTGTAACCAATCAGTTATGTCTCATTGCTGCTGAAACGCTGTTTGGTAGTAAGCACATCAAACAACTGTTCTGGGGTTGTTTTGTTTCATTCTATTGACAGGTAACATAAGAAGGATTTCACCTGACTAGAAATCCTGTCTATTTTAATCATGCTAAAGGAGCTGGGCAAGCTTGACTTGCATTAGAAAGAAAACGTAATTTCTTCAGAGACACTACAATCAGATTAGTTTTCACAGGCTGAGCCATAACAGCCATGAAAGTTCTGGATTATTAAAATCTAAACACAAGATAGATACACTTAAACTCAATTTCAGACTGCCTATGACCCTGCATGACAGGGTGGTCCCTTTTCCTTCCCACTGCAGCTCATGGTATTTCTTTTGCTTATTACATAATATATGTTAAACCAGGTCATATGCAGTGGTTACTGTTTGCTATACATTCACACAAAGGATTACAAATATTCTTAGACCAGAATCAGGCTGTTTGGGCCATGGGTCTACATATACAAGAATAAGCAGCATAACACAGTGTATTCTTCCCTAAATCATGTAAGAGAAAACCAGAAACACTGACAAAGCTTTATCCCTACAAACCCAAATTTTTTAGCCAACATGGACAAAGGCTCAGGAACTTTACAAGGGAAAAATATTAAATTCTTTCCTCAAAAAGTGCTGTCCCTCACTAGGAAGGAAGGAAGGAAGGAAGGAAGGAAGGAAGGAAGGAAGGAAGGAAGGAAGGAAGGAAGGAAGGAAGGAAGGAAGGAAGGAAGGAAGGAAGGAAGGAAGGAAGGAAGGAAGGAAGGAAGGAAGGAAGGAAGGAAGGAAGGAAGGAAGGAAGGAAGGAAGGAAGGAGTTTCTCTATGACATTTAAATTCAATATTTTTTCTTGGTTCTCGAATTTTAAAAAATACAAACATACTAACCTGACTCTGCTAAAGGCTTCATCTGTTGCCTTAATACTGAAAGATTTCTCCTCCACTCTCCCCAACTCTGAACAATATCTAATTTTTGATGACCGTGTCCCCTGCTACTTGGTCTGTTTACTTGTCTTAGCTTGCTGCTTCAAATTTTAGCAAATTCATCCATCTCCTTCACAGAGACACAAGTTTTATTTTGCTTTTCAAATTAAATAAGTGTCAGCTCTTTCTTCATTCTCCATCTTCAGCTCTGTTCCCAGCTCCCCAAGGAACCAGTTTTCTGCATACCTACATGCTACCGTCACTATATTTGGAAAACCCTTGACCTCAGGTTAGAATGTACTGCACTGTTCTCCATGTTCAGTATTCATATTTATTCTTAATTATCTTTAAAACAGATTTGTTTATACAGTCAGCTACATGTTGAAAGCTGCACACTTGTTGCTTACATCCTGCCTTTAGCCATTTTCTCACAATGGTTTCTGCTGCCCTTTTGCCCACACACTTATTCAGAGCAATTGGGATGAACGCCAGCTGCAATCTCTGCCATCCCACTCTTGTGCTGTAAACTGATGAATTCTAATCAAAATACCTCAGGGCATTTTACAGTCTCTCAAAGTCACTTTCGTGTTGCTTCATCCAGTGTTCTCTCTTAACAAGTATTTCAAATTGGATGATAGCACTAGATGGTTTTACTCAAATACAAGTAGTACCCATTTTCCAGCCTTATTAAATCATAAAGCACTTGATTCATTTCCAAGGATTAGGTCCAAAATATCCTCTGGCTATATTGACCGTTCAACAAATTGCATTATGAAAGCAGCGCTGCACTAGGGTACCTCTAAAAGCCTGCCTTCCTTGGATTTTGCATGGTTATTACTCCAATCAATATTGAAGTTATTCAAATCCCTCATGATCAGTCTCCAAGGCTTCTTTTAGGTGGTTTTTGTAATGGTACAAACATTTCACAAATAATTTTTGTGAACCGCCCTCAGGGTCTATAACAACAACCAACCTTTTCATCATCAACTTATTTCCATACCATCTCTGTTTTATGGGACACAATACATGCCTCCTGGGAAATACTTTGCCATCCTTCAGTATTAACGCTTGCCATCAGAGTTGGTTTTACATTCTAAATCTCAAAATCATAGACCTTTCCTGGTTCGTTGACTAGATATCACACCGTTTTAAATGTTTATTCATTCAAAAGTGATAGGCTAACAAAGACTAACAACCTTCTTACCATTCACTGTTAGACACCCATATGGTTTGTGTGGGACAGAAGTCTCTTTTAGACATCACAAACCAGGAACCAAATCCAGTACTGTATTAAATATTTCAGTCAGAACATTTTAGTTCTGAAAATAAAATGCTTTTTCCTCACCTTAAAGATGCATAGCCTGACTCTGTTTCCAGAATACAACACCATGAAAACACACACTGTCATTCAAATCCACACTTTCATGTAGGTCCACAGTAGGTCCCCCAGCACATCCCCCAAACTGAGGTTCATTGTAACCTGTCCACTGCAGAAGTTAAACTGGTTAAAATCCAATGGAATTTCTATTTGATGCTCTCAAGTCCAGGGAAAACACAAGGGCACGCAGAGGGTGTACTAATTTCAATCAACTCTTTCCAAATGTGTGAATGCCAGAGAGTGATTGGATCTCAAATGTCATCATATGTGTGAATATTGTTTTATTGTGAACATTTACATTAGCAATTTAATCCCTTTAGGAAAAGAATACTGAAATTGGTTTCAAAAGGTTCCCTTCATTAAATCTGTTGCAATTTCTCGTGAAATAAAAGGCACAGTCTGAAGTAGAGAGAACCTAACATGAACTGTTAGAAACATTAGATAAGGACCTCGTAACCCTTAAAAAGAAGGAAATTGTACTGTACATTTCCTGGCTGAATTGTTGCAACTTTTTAACATCATTTGGGAGAATAGAATTTTAAGTAAAAGCTGGCAACATGTATCACATGTTCAAAGAAAATCAGCCACAAAATATAGAGCTTAAAATGTGCAAGGAAGCTGCATTCATGCACAGCCACTCATGTTTTTTCTAACCTCTTTTTTCTGCCCTTTGCGGTAGCTTATTCACAGTAATTCACTGTGCTGGAAGACAGAATGATGCCATACCACCATAGGAAATCTATCTCAGTTTTGTTCTTCAGCAAGTTCCCATCTCAGAGAAGATCTTTTAAGATTGCCCTGAATCTTAATTTCTTGCATCACATCCCCTCAGTGTGTCTCACACTGGTAACAGAGATGTGTTTTGCAGTTTTCACTGTTGTGTAAACATCAGCAACCTATCCATGCAACACAGGAACCTGCACTGGGTATGAGACCAGATGTCAAGTGCAGAGTCTCCTTCTGGAAAGGGTGCTTTTGAGAAAACTCTTGTGGGAAGCAGAATTTGGTCCAACAGCATTTGCTTTAGTTATATTTGTTCATGCTTACCTCAGTCCTGGGGCATGTGTTACAAGCAGTTAATGTGGCCTGGTTTATGCTCAGTAACCTATTTGTGTCTATGTCCTCAGTCGCACCCAAACCACATAAACAGCCAACTATTAGGCTTATTAGAAACATCCATGGTTTCAACTCAAATTATCTCAGATCTGCTGTACACAAAAATCATGCATGTGGGAACTACTGTAAATTATGTGAAGTACTTGTTATTGCATTACAATTTATGAGGATGACAGGGCTCTAGTCCCTTCTGTGAAATTACCGTATTCCTTAAACTTGAGTCCCCCAGATGCTGGAACATTTTGGGGTGGCTCACACTCTCTATAGTTCTCACAAAAACTGAATGGAGGAAAGTTTTGCTGAAGTTGCTCTATTCTGTGAACAAGTTCACAGAATATTTTGATGAATTCACACTTTCCAACCATAGAATACTTCACTTAAAATTTCCAAACACACCTAAAGGCAAAAGATTTCAAGCACTTTAAAAAGCTGCTTCTGTAAGTACAAATTAAGGATAAACATCTTACAGAAATCCTTAGCTCTTCTATGCAACGGTCCAGCATGGTGAATTAAAAGCATGATGATACTGAAAGAATGGCATTGGTAAAGCACAATTTGTTGATTAAATGTCCTGTTGTCTTCTCTACTCAAATTTCCAATAATCTATTATTTATCTTCCTGTGTAAACCACTTATGCATTATTAGAACATCAGAATTATTTTTTTAAATGTAATTGACAAAAATGCCAACCTGACCCACACAGAAAAGTTACATAGAAGACTTAAGTACTAATCTATGAATGAGATTAAATTAGGCAGTAGCAGACTGATGTAGAGTATTTGGTAGTTCTGTCTTAAAAACAAAAAGAATATCACAGAAACATCATTAAAAGTAGCAGCACACAGGCAGCATTACACTCCTCCAGTTTCACTGCTGTGAAAATGTTTTGGAAATACAAAATTAGGAGCATACTTACACTAAAACTGCTGCCATACTGGTGACCTGATAAACCCCAAATGAGTGGGAATAAAAAAACAGTTGGAAACTCCCCATGTCATGCATGTCTGTTGCCTCTTTACTAAGAGCAAACAGGGCACATTATTATTGCTCACAACAAACACCCATGACTTTAAATCTGGGAAGGTTAAAAACTTCTGCTGAACCATTTTATTTTATGACACAGGTGCAGAATTATATTGATAATAAAAACAGAGAGGATACTATTGAAACTAAATGAGGTTTTCCATAAGTTCACTCTTGATATACCCTCTGGCATCAGTTGTTTAAAAAGACAGTCACAGAAATAAAGTCGGTTTGTGTGGGTGGGACACAGAAAACAGAAGCACATACTATTATATGTTCTTTGGTGGGTGATTTTTCCACCGTACATTCAGAAATGGAATTTTCTAGACTCACCCTTCACCTGCAAAGATGCAGTGGCTGTGAAAAGGGCCAGAAAACATTCCTCAGGACCAAGTGCCCATATAGGAGTGGGCTGCACTAAACAATATGTAGAAGTCCCATGTACCTTGGAAAAGTATAAAAGCTTCAATACAACCTAACTCCAGAAAGTACACAGGGAAGCATTTGAACATTTTATGTTCTAGCAAAGCATGTGATTAAAGCTAAGCATTTGCTTTTGTTCTTTCCCAAACTACAAAGCAATGAACAGACCAGAAACAGATACGCTCTTTAGTCTTCATACGTGTTCTGTCTTACAAAGGAGCACCAAACCATGCACTCTAGGATCACTGAGTCTGTGTACATCAAATACCTCTAAAGAAGGTTTCCCAAAGTAGGACTGTAACTCTTTAAATAGTAAACCTAAAATCTGCAACACACCATTAGCTCAGGAGCTATACTAATTGCAACCAACAAGAAACCAATTTAACAAAAACTCACAGAAAACTCACAGCAAATAAAGCATTATTAAAAAAGCACTTCATATAAATTGATTTTATTTTATCTATTCGGTATTGCTTTTTAGTGCCAGAAGTCCAGCATTAACTCAAAAATGCCTAGATCTGTGCTTACACAGACACCCAGTCAAACAATTAGGAACCTAATCATTAAAGAGTTTAAGACAGAAAACAGATGTTCCAGCCAATTTTGTTAGAGCTGGGAGCCTCTGAAGAGAGACGTCTGGATTGTTTCGCTTGCTTATTTCTGCAGCACCAGAGATCATTCTCGTTACTGTGTTTTGAAGCGGTAATTTCTGAATGATGATGTTGGCAGAACTACAAACAAAGAATTACACTAATCCAATCTGGATGTTACTAACGCATGTTAGACTGTGTTCAGATTTTCACAGGTCAAGCAGGATTTAAACCCTGCTCCATTAATAAAACAGAAAGAAACTGTCCTCTGACTTTTTAAAGTGTCTTTGCCTAAAAAGGCATAGGAGTCCAGTGGGTAACAGTGTTTTGTCCTGCAACAGGATCAAGGAAATAATTTATACAGATTGGACTGCAACTATCAAATTGCTTTAAATATATAAAGCTCATCTTACTCTAAACATTTGCAAAACAATAACCTTGCTAACACAGAACTGGCTCTGCAGGGTCTGCCCACATACATAAACTTTCACTGTAACTGATAACCACCTGTAAAAGAACAATAAGCATTATGTTAGTCATGAACTACAGCTTCGCACTGACATCAACCCTCCCTAATCCAAGATATCAGACAAGAGGACTGAGTGTTAATTCAAATCTCTGGATCCAAAACACAGTCCTTTGGAGTTTGGTTGTAAGTCCAAGCTGGAAATCCAAGGAAAAAAAATATAGCTTCAGCTTTTATATCACCTAGAGCAGCTTCAGCAACTACTGAATTCTCTAGTTACAGCTGTCTCCAGGAGAGCTTACAAGACACTCCTTTTTCAGCTGAAAACACTTCACACTTTACCTCGAAACCAAAGGCCAGAATCCAATGCAGCATCTTACTGAGATGCTGGTGAGACCTCAACCTAAAGATCATCTTCGCAAACAATAAAGAAAGAAAAGGCCCCTAGCCTCATACTTACTTACATAACTTAATATTCAACAGGCTGCCCAGAAAAAAAATAAAGTAGGTTGGAAACTAAGAGACGGATATACAAAATGAACACATAAGAGACAGTGATTAAATGAGATTCCACAACAAACTGTGGTTGCCACCATTCTGGGAGTCAGCCAAGCTAGTGATGGAACATCAACCTTAGCTTCAAAAAAACAAGGTCAGTAACTGATTATTTATTCTAAGATTTCTTCTACATTTTTTAATGTATTTCATAGAGGTTGGACTGCCAGCACTTTATTTTGTTCGTATGAAAAAATGATTATAATTGTAAGAGCAGTATTTTCTTGATGGAAATTGCAAAACAACCACTCAGCTTTCTTAAATTTCCTGATCCTTTTAGTAAACAAAGGAAATAAGTATCTATCTTGCATATGCTTTCCCTCATTAGATGAAAATCCAAGCAGTCACCAATTCAGTACAGCTCTTTCAGATAAAACTAAGCTGCAAGTCATAAGGAAATGAATAAGGTTTTTCCTTTCTATCAATCACTTCTTAAGTGTAACGCTGTGAGTATCAACATAGTAAATTAATGGTAATATTAGTGGGCAGCAAACATCAAACTGCTAGGGACATGTCTGAACTTTAGGAATTAAATATTTTATCTTCAACTACTTAAGCTGATCATTCAAGGTAAAACTAAACTGGCTTTTGAGGTTGCATTTCTCACATTTGAACTATTCAAAAATCTGGACTGATAGTGTCTTCCTGTGCATTGCAAGGATGACTTTTACAGTAAAGCCTTTAACATTGTTGAGCGCACAGAAATAAAATAAATAAAATAAAATAAAATAAATAAAATAAAAAAATAACATAACATAAAATAACATAAAATAAAATAAAATAAATAAAATAAAATAAAATAAAATAAAATAAAATAAAAGTAACAGTAAGAGCAAAGAAGGAAATTGTCCTACTCATGTAACTTCCTTGGTGCTCTTGACCAGTGGACAGTAACACTTGGGGATTTGTGAGGTAGATGGAGCAAGGGAATATATCCATAGAGGGGAATAATAATAAATAATAAAGTTCTCTTACAGCCCTTGATACAGTCCTCAAATGTTTAGCAATTATTGCTAAACACACATGTATGGAAAAGAGGGGAATCTGATGGTTAACAGGTAAAGTTACAGAGAAGCCCAAGATGGACCTTCCCATGCAGTCCTCCCTCAAGCGAGTCATGGCCTGCTGCATTTTATATATTATCCATTGACAAAGTTAACCTGGTATCTCCATCAATAGGAAAGCGCCTGCCATTGGCTGCAGCTAGGTAAGTCTGCACATCTTCTGCTCCTTTACTCTCTGGTCTCTGTCTTGCCAAAATAAACTGGCATTAGTTGAGAGAAAAGGCTTACTTGCACAATATCTTACTAAGACAACTATAGTTGATCACATCTGGCTCACATCTGGCCAAATAAAACCGCAAGCAGAGTAAGCATGTTGTCATCTGCTCTGCTGCATAGGTGTACCAGTAAACCTTGCTAAAGATAGCTCCTTCTCTGCCTGCCTAATTAGATTATTAGCCATTTTAGGGCTCAGGGTGCAATTAAACAGGAAGCCAGTGGCTTTAGTCACTTCTGGTGCACCCATACAACAGCAATGAAAACCAGAAACCTTCGAAGGTGCCTTAAAAGAAACCTTTAAAGGATTCCAATTTTCAGTCACCAGATTTCCCTACCAACACACAAGCCAGCACAACTATAAGCTGTGTAATTAGGAGATTATTAAAGATCTGGAAACAGATGAAAAAAGAGAATACAGAAAAAGTCAAAGATGTTATACCACATTGAAATACGGGCAGGAATCTAACCTCAGGATTCCTATTAGCCACAACCACCTCAAAAAAAATGGAAATGAGTAGTTATTCAATGGTATAGCATTAAACTAGAGCTCAGTGAGCAACTGAAAAAGAAAAAATAAATCCACTCCAGCAGAAGAGGCGTAGTTTTCCCTGATCAGCAAGAAGCTTTTCCTCAGGCTTAGTAGCAGCTGGATCAAAGCTGAATAGAAAAAAATAATATTAATGATCTGTTTAGAAGATGTCCATTCGAGATTATCAGAAATAGATGAAGTGGTTTTCACCAGAGCAGGAAAAAAAAATGTTGCTAGCATATCTTCTGCCAGATCCTGAAGAAACAGAGCTGTGTATAACCTAAGCCAAGAAAGCCCTCAAAACAGAGATGATGATCAGTGTAGACAAACTTATGAAGGATGGCTTTCACCAAGCATTCCAAGTAACCAACCAAAAACATTACTATAGGCCCCCAAAATCCTGGACCTAGCATTCAAATCAATACCACCTAACAGGGTTAAAGCATAAAGATCCACTGCAGTTTCTTTTAAAGGTGCGATAGGACCCTTAGTTCTGAAGTGACTGGAATGGCAAAAAACCTAGAAGCTTCAAAAGCCTGGAAAATCTAAAATAATACTAAAACTGGTAAAACGTCACATTGGGGGAGACTGAGGAAAAGCTGAGGGGCTGAAGGGGATGTTTAAAGAAGGCAGCAGTGTAAAAAGCAAGGAAGGTGCATGACACATTCATAATAAGCTGGATGCATTTCACTTCCAGTATATAATTTCAGTACACCATCAGTTGTGTGAGCCTATACATGCAGGTCAGAGGGCATCCAGTGCCTGAGATGGGAACGAGCAGATTTCCATTTCTTCCCTGATTCCCCCATCCCAGAAATAAAAGCTCATGTGTTCTCCAGCCTTACTGGAAGAGGCTAGAAGTATTTTTTTTTGTTTAATTGCAGCAGAAGGAAAAAAATAATATTAAGATAGAAACAAGAAGACATAAAAGTCCTCTGCTTCTCACACCAGAGAAGCAGTGGCCCATGGAAAGCACTAGACAGCAAGCCCACACGGCTGGAGAAAGAAACGCACACATGCACGTTCAAAACACTTTCAAGTCAAGCTGTCCAGATGTTTCTGTACAGTTGCATGTTAGTAATGTTCTGTGGGCAGAATGTAACAGACCCAACAAGCCCTTCTTGCTGTGCAGAACATCTGCAGGAAAATGAAAGGCAGAATCATAGCTCACAAAAGCTAAAATTAATTTTTCTTTTGCATGTTTTATAACTGAAACTCAGACGACAGGCATGAAAAAAGAAAAAAGGGAAAGGTAACCCAGATTAAGACAGCTAAAGAAAGAGAAAAATACATCCTTACATTGGTTTTCAGTTTGGATTGTAATTATGATTTTCTTTTTCATTGCCTCAGCAACCCATTTTCACATACTCTCCCCTCCTCTTTTTGTTCTGTATATTGCTGATTTATGCTCATTCACTGAGGAATTTAACTATTTGAAAAACTTGAAAAACCATGAAAACTCTAAAAAAGGAAATACACAGGCTGGAATAGTAATGAATGGCTCTGCTCAGAGAAGTTCTGACCATGCAATTTCTGTCAAAAGATGTTGTTCCATACATAGATTTTAATGACATTTTTGATAGTAGATTTGATGAGGTCCATGATGACATTTTCATTCATTTTCAGAGGCTCAGAGGGAACTCGTTTTTTTTCCAGGAAACTGAATCTTCAATCCAGCTTTGGTTCACACAAGAAAAGATACATTTTGCTCTGCTGTAAAGCAAAATAAACTCTCAAACATCAGCTTCTGTTCTCTGATCAAGACCTGTTTCTAGAGTCAGTTTTTTGAAAAGCGGAGACTTGGATACTTGAGCATGACGAGACTTCAGTGAATCTTGGAAGAAGATCCAGAAACCTTCATTACTAAGAATAATTGCCCAGACAGTTCCTCAGGTTGTAGGCATTTATGTTTATGATAAGAGCAGAGATTACATCTTCTACTGTTTGAAGCAATTAAATGAGCAGAGTTGAATCCTTGCCTGATATTCCATTAACTTAATAGAATCATAGAGTGGTTTGGGTTGGAAGCGACCTTAAAGATCATCCAGTTCCAATCCCCTGCCATGGTTAGGGACACCTTCCACTAGAGTAGGTTGCTCAGAGCCTTGTCTGACCTGGCCTTGAACACTTCCAGGGATGGGCATCCACAGCTCCTCTGGGCAGCCCGTTCCAGTGTCTCACCACCCTCATGGTGAAGAATTTCTCCCTTACATCTAATCTAAATCTATCCTCTTTCAGTTTAAAGCCATTACACCTTGTCCTATCACTACATGCCCTTGTAAAAAAACACTCTTCACCTTTCTTGTAGATCCCCTTTAGGAACTGGGAAGCTGCTATAAGGTCTCTCCAGCTACTTCTCTCCTCAAGCTGCACAACCCCAACTGTCTCAGCCTGTCTTCATAGGAGAGGTGCTCCAGCCCTTTGATCATCTTCTTGACCTTCATCTGGACTCGCTCCAACAGGTCCATGTCCTTCTTATGTTGTGGGCCCCAGAGCTCAATGCAGTACTCCAGGTGGGGTCTCACAAGAATGGAGCAGAGGGGGACAATCACCACCCTTAACATGCTCGTCTTGCTTCTTCTGATGCAGCCCAGGATACAGTTTGTTTTCTGGGTTGCAACCACACATTGTCAGGCCATGTTGAGTTTCTAATCAACCAACATCCCCAAGTCCTTCCCTCCATGACTGATCTCAACCCATTCTCTTCCCATCCTGTATTCGTGCTTGGGATTTCCCTGACCCGTACATAGGACCTTGCACTTGGCCTTGTTGAACTTCATGAGGTTTGCACAGGCCCACCTCTCAAACCTGTCAAGGTCTCTCTGCATGGCAGCCCTTCCCTCCAGCAAGTCAACCACACCACAAAGCTTAGTGTCACTGACAAACTTGCTGAGGGTACACTCAATCCCACTGTCCATGCTGTCAACAAGGATGTTAAACAGTGCTGGTCCGAATGCCGGCCCCTGAGGAATGCCACACATCACTGTTCTCCACTTGGACATCAAGCCCTTGACCACAACTCTTTGAGTGGAACCATCCAAACAACTTGAAAAAAATGTGCACTGCAGTGCCTTTCTTAAACATCTGTTGAGAAGACTGCACGCTCCTCTCATTTTCAGATATCCTTCACCTGCAGGCATTTTCAACTAAAACCTTCCCAAGCCACGATAGTCTTCAGAGCTCAGCTAGTGACAGCAACAGAAAAACTCGAAGCACATGCAATGAGAGCATTAACTCTGTCAGGTTTTCCAGGTATATGTTGTGTAGAAACTGGCTCCAACACCAGAGGTGATGAAAGCAATTTACTCCAGGAGAAAAGCCTATAAACTTATTCCAACATATCAGAGGGAACATGAGTGAAGCCCAGGGTTGTTGCTCACCTGTCCTTTGGATAAACAGAATCCTCCTGGGTTGTCAGTTGCTATCAGCTTTAAAAGGATATTCTGCTTTAACAACACAGGATTTGCCTTTTAAGTGGCTTAGAAATAAACTGTCTTCTCAGCAGGGAGTTTTGTAAAGTGAGCTTCAGGCCTGAGAAACCAGCCCAAATCATACCTCATTCTCAGTCTAATCTTGAGCACTAACCTGCTCAGGAAAGAAAGCCCCAACTGGACTTGAACTTGAACTCCAGCAAGGACATGCGATCCAATAAATGCAACAACAATGTAGCAGCAACATCCAGAAGGTGAACCACTTCAATACCGTGAAAAGTAACTGATTAGATATATTCTAACTTCATTGCCTTTCATTTAAAAAAAAAAAAAAAAAAATCTATTTTAAGTGAAACCTCAGAAGATTAAAGGCTTGAGCCAAAGCCTATCTGAAAACTCTATCATGACCACCGGATCAAGCCTTTGGACTGCCAGATCTTCAAACCAAAGTTATTGTCTTCTGCTGTACACCTTTAGAACCTAGAACAGGCATCTTCTCCTACTGCTATCTCACCTCCCTTCGCAGAGCACCTTGTTGAAATCATTCCTCACCTGCAGATCACTTTCCATTCCCTCTCTCACCACACAGATCTTTCTCAACTTCCTGATTTTCAGCCCATTGCTTCCTCAGTAAACTCCCATCTCCCCCATGCCCATTTTCACGTCATTTTTCCTCTTCTTATGAATGTTCCTTTGGAAGTTTCTTTCCCCTAATTTACAAGTAATTTAATCTCTTGGTCTTTGCAAAATCCACGGCATGTCAGCTACTATCCAGCTACCAAGTTTTTTCTTTTTTTTTTTTTTTTAATTTCAAAACATTAACTGTGCTTTCTAGTCTGCCTGAAGTAGAACAGAATGAGAATCCATTTTCCCATGCCATGAAACAACATGAGCTTTAATACAGGGGTTTTGCTGCTTCACAATGAGATGAAATAGAGATTGTTTGATATTTTTATTAAAACCAGAGACAGAGATTTCTATCTCAGACTAGACAGTAAGTCTTGCACAGGTACTCATATGGGAAAATTTCAGTCTACCTAATTAACAGGAGAATCTTTTAAAACTTCACCCAGATTAATGTTTTTCATATTGTGCTAAGGGCTATAATAGGAATGCGGCATCACTTCCCTTCTCCCAGAATTTAATCTAGAGTGGGGAAAAACCTTCCAGATTAAATACTTCATTCAGCTAAATATGGTCTCATAAACAATTATGGTTTCAAGAGAAAATTGTGCTAAAAACACATTTTTCTGCATTAACCTATGCTTCTTCACTATGCCTCCTCTCCACTCAAAGAGGTCTCCAGTAATTCCTCCTAGCTGAAGCTTGCCTGAAAATTGTTGTCACGACTAATACATTCACCTTGAATCTGATCCTACCAAGGAATCTTTGATTGTGTCCAAATTATGCTTGCACTTTCTTTCATAATCAGGCTCCATGATGTCCTATGGATGACCTTCACCGTGTTGGAACCCCATGGCTGGCTTTGGTGGACCTGAAGATTGCTTCAAGGAAATAGCCTAAGATAGATACCTTCTGATGAATCTTGCTTTTAGCCACTTAAGGTGTCACATTCAACTGTCTGTCCCAGTCTTCAGGGCATGAGCAATTGAAGACTGGCATATCTCAGATACCAGCCCAGTTAAATGTAGTTTGAAGGAGTTCCACAAGTAATACTGACAGCTAGACAGAATATGACCTCATTAATCGAAAATGGACACCATCAGATATTTGCCTTTGACTATTGACAATATTGGCAAATCTTGTTATTTTATATGTTTCGTGATTTTGCAGATTATTTTAAGTCATACCTCCTAGAAAAGTGTTATTGGCATCAGTGTCTTAGTTCTTACATAGCAAAAGCATTTCAGCAAAAGCTTAAGGACATGAAAATAATATCACAGAAAATAAATAGTGTATTCTTGTATTTACTTGAAGGAGAAGGAGTAAGGAAGGCAACAGGCACAATGGTTTGGAAGGTCCTGCAACAGTTCAGACTTCAGATCAAACATTATCAGGTAGTCTCTGTTAAAATAGTTCCACTGTCCTTTTCATGCTCTCATTAAAAACAGATCTGAAAATTAAAGCTTGAAGAAAAATGAAGTTAGGATTTGGGAGAGGGGAGGGTCTAGAAGAAGTCCAGGGAAGGGCTGTAAGTAGGTTGAATATGTAAACAGCACTTACAGTCAGAATTATCCTGAAAGATGCTGAATTCCCATAATTCCAGTCTCATCACTAGCCTGTGTTTCTTCTGTGGGAAATTTTGTAATTTCCCCCTGGTTTAATTATCCTCTTAACTGAATTAGTTTGTCAGTGTGCAGAGAACATAAATAAAACTAGTCATGGGCAATAAAGCCTTGCAATTCTTCTATTCTACTGCTCCAACTCCCTATCATCCCTCCTGATTTTTAATTGAATGTTGCCATTAACTGGATCCTTTCAATATGCAGCCAGTGAGGTTTCTTTGCCATGCAAACTTCTGCACTCCCAGAATAAGCATAACTGACATGACATTTCTAATTCTAATTATTTTAGATTATTTTCTAACAGTCATTAAAAATAGAGGGATTTTCAATATTCAATTAAGAAATAGGCCAACACCCTAAGAGAGAGTCTCAGCTAATACACCAAAAGTATTCTCAAATATCAAAAAAAAACTGCTGCCAGAGAAAAGGAGCACAATTTCTAAAGCTGCTTTCCAAAACTGCTGCTAGAGATAGCAGGATAAGCTGTTGTAATCCTAGGTCTGGAAGCAGGGATACCACATCTTTTCAAACTGCTGTAGGCAGTAACTAGGAGACCTTTCACCCCCTCCCTCCCCACACTTTAAACCTGTTTCCAGCCCACTGGAGTGGGAAATACATGCAGTGATACCACGGCCAGTTCCTGCCACCAAACAGATGGTGACTGCTGGAAGCCAGCATCACAGATCCTAGTCACTGAAACTTTATTGGGAGCGCCCACCAGTGTGAATAAATGTCTTTAGACAGACTAATTAAAAGGACTTTTTTCATTAGTTAGGACCATCTGTCAGCCCACCGACCTGGTGGAATTGCATACAGGTGGACATTCCTAGGTGGGAATCCACAAAAGAACATCTCATGGCTTGTAAAGCTATTGTGCTCCAGTAACAGACTAATGAGGTTTCACACAGTCTGTGTGCACAAAAAGACTTTTATCCCTCTCTCCTTCAGTTCAGATGGATAGGTGAGGTATTGAACACCAAGCTCAAAAGCAGCTTAGCCTTCCTGGCCAAAGGTACCACATATGTACACAGGTGTCTGTACCCTCCCGCAACTGTCCTGGTGCTTCCATCCAGCAGCAAAACAGAAACAAACTTTATTATTATTATTATTATTATTATTATTATTATTATTATTATTATTATTATTATTATTATCATTATTATTATTATTATTATTGTTGTTGTTGTTGTTGTTGTTGTTGTTGTTGTTGTTGTTGTTGTTGTTATTTCAAAAAATGACAAACCATTGGTTTCTAAAAGCTCAGGAAAAGTCTTCAAGAATGAACAGGGAATCCATGATAACAGTCTTAAAGGCATAGCGGACAGCAGTACAAAACACTTCCAAGCTTTTGTTTGAAATCAAATCCTTCACATAGTACAAGGTAATTCATAGAAGACTCAGAATTAAAGCCCTGTGCACACTGATTCCTTTAAAAGGAAGGCCATATACATGACAGATACGTGCAATGAGCCAGACTTGCAGTTTTAAACTTATTCTTGCTTGCCCCTCACACACAGCCCAGGACACCCAGCTCCTTGACAATTCTGGGTTGCCTGCATTTCACAGCCATGTTTTTCAACAAGAGGGCTGAAACTCAGCCCCAGGTAGCTTCTAATTCTGGGTATTGTCATTTTCTACGCCTTGCTGTTCACAAGAGCAGGTGCTTGCCTTGTTGCTGGCAACTTCCACAGGTGCACATGTCCCTGGCAGGCTGGTGCCCAACTCTCTTATGGGTACAATCTCTTGTTGGCCTTGGGTCTACCCCAGTTGTACTGCCTAGGGTTTGAGCTTGCTACCGCTTCCATTGTCTTACTGTCACATTGTACAATCACCCACAAAGCAGCTACTTAAGGCAGCTATAAACACTGGTTAGCAGACAAAAATACCCAGACAAATTAGGAGAGTCTATTACTTCATTTTGAGATCGCAGCTAGATCTAAACAAATGTTTTTAGCTTTATGCAATAGCTTTTTGTGTTTTGATCCAGGAGCATCGATAACAAACAATGCACAATATTCACCAGATTTCAGTAGTAGTTTCTGCTCTTACTGAAAGAGAGTCCCACACATTTTGCTTGGTACTTCCCAGTAACATTGGTCCTGACTTTCTTGCTTTGCTTCCAAAATTTGAGCTCCAGAAAAATAACAAGCAAACCTCTTAGGTTTCCAGGTATATCCAATGGAAAAATATGCTAACAAGGGTGACTATATGAGAATTTTCTAAGTAGTATGGTACAGAATCACACAGCACCTCTTCAACTACTCTAGAGGAATATATTTGTGTTGGTTAGGAAGATGGGTGGAAGTAATAGTCAAGACACCAAATTAACTTTAACTCTTATAGATGATTTAGGAAACTGCTCCTTATCTCTGAGTTGAGATGGCAGACTCTGGTTTGGCATTTACTAACATGCCAGGCATACCAACTATACATGTTATAAGGTGGAGAGTCCAGTAAGATAACCAGAGAAAGACCCTAGTGTTGTTGTAACACTTCTTCACCTGAAGACAAAATATATGACCTCATATTCAAAGCCACTGCTAATTAACTCCTGCAGAAGCCCATCTCTTCTGACTGCTCAGGGTTTTAAAAAACGTCAAGCTACACATTTACTCTGTGAAGCAAAAAGCTCACACATGAGCAAAAATACATGGCTGTGAATCACTTCTGTTAATGGGCCACATTTCCTGCAACGGCAGCTTCTAACAAGTTACACTATTATTTAATATTTGCTTTTCTGAGGCACCTGGACGTCTCAAATGGGCCAGAAGATGTACAAAAATAAAAGGGTTAAAAAACCCCTGTCTAAACATGTTAATACAAGTACTGGTCTCTGTAATTCTGTTTTATCTTATATGCTACCAAGGCTTCTGTGGATGAGGGCTAGAAGGAGGAGACTTCATTGCTGAAATAAGATAAAGGTCTGAACTGAAACATTTTCAAGAAAGAAAAAAGTTGTTTCAGGCCTTAGTGTACATACAAGGTCACCAACAGTTTATTTTTCCAGTCTTATACATCACCTTTAGACAGCCAAATAGTTAAGGCAACACAGACATCCAGGAAGCTGCCTAGTCAACATACAAAGAGCTTTAAAAACAGCAGAAAGCCCAATATGTTCCTATTTACAAAATTTTGTGACCCTAACCTAATCATCATGTTTTATTATTTCCTTGTTTTATAGCTTTGCTCTTTCAAGAGAGCCAGGAGGCAACATTTCTTCTCCGCTGGCCAAAGGAGCAGCCAAGTGTTTGCTTCACAGCCAATACCAGTTACTGACTCACAAGCAGCTAATATGAGGTTGTGAATGCACAAGGTAGCAGCTGATGCCCTTCTACTGGAAAATTAAACTAGTGGTTTAGGCACATAAGGACTTTTTATATAGGCTTAATTCATTCTGTGACCCAATCTGAAATTACTTGATCAAATTTGGTTTAAATTAGGGCAGCCAGTGGAACTACAATGATTTATGCCAGCTGAGGAACTCAGTATATTTTAATATTATACTATGTTCTCTTGTTTTTGTGCAAGAATAAACAGGCCAGAATTCAAGCCCAAAGAAAGCAAAACACCATTGTGTAATTTCAAGGTCAAATAGAAGCACATGTACCAAAATCAGAAACCTCCAGTTTAAAAAAAAAACTGACAGAGATTTTCCCAGTATGGGAGTCTACAGATCTCAGCAGAAAGCCTTCAAGCACCAGCAAGATGAGTCACTTTTATCTAAAGCTAGTTAACAGCATTCCCATGATCTATTCACTCACAACCCTGTGTAAACAGCAGTCGCTATTCTTGGATTCCTTCAGATGATACCTCTACAAACAACCAAACCATTTGCAGCTAAGCTGTATAAGACGGTAATGGTTCATTCCCATTATCTGAAAATAATATATTGCTTCACAGAAATGCAGTTCCTTTACAAGACTTTCAGTCCTAGCAATGTCTGGCAATCTTCTTGTAACATAGCTGTTGTGCAGAGGGGAAAACAATGCATTAAGCCTATTTGAGTCCATCTTGTCTGATTTCATAGTAAGACTAATGCCTAGAGACCCACATATAAAGGCAAACTCACCCCAGAGTTTTATGGCTTCCTGAAAGCCTTGAACCTGAGCATGCTCTGAATAGATTTGCATTTGGACATGGATGCTCCACCAAGAGATATATTGGGTGGAGTTCCTGTCATATGGAGAATCCAGTTATAACTTGTCTATAGCTTATGATGTGCTCAGAAGAGGTAGAGGCTTAAAGATCATTATAAAGTCGGTGCTCACTTTTGGCCTTCTAAGGATAAGACTCCAAATTCACTAAACTCATTAGGACTTTAAGGATATAAATAGCACTTCAGCCCTTACTGACATTTTGCATAGGACCCAACAGTAGTCCTCAAAGAGGAAGTCATTCCCAAGCATCAGTCTTACACAGCTGTTTGCAAAGAAAACATGCTTTTACAATATCAATTTCCCCCTACATATTCAACTCAAATGGAGCCTGATACATAAGCCAAATAGAATTCCAAAAGGAGAACAGCGAAGAAGAAAAAAAGGGATTTCAAACTTTTTCTGGAAGAACACAAAATAGATTTTAGAGGACTTGAAGTAATTAAGATGTATATAAATTAGGAAGGCAGATGTTTCAGCAAACAAAAATTTAGTCAATTGGTTTAACAGCATATTCTTACAGCCATGCGAACAGATACAATTAACCTTATAGCACACCTAGAATTCCATGTTAGCCTAAATATGGGAAAGGAATAGCAACTAGGTAAAATCAATACTGCAATTTCCCCTTGAAGGGAAATTCTTTTTCCAGTATACATCAGAAATGCCAGTCAACACACCCAGTCACCAAGCTAATATTCCTGTGTGTTGCTTACAAATGGTTGTTTTCTGACAAATACCACAGAACATTACTCTCCAAAACTTCGACTGCCCAGGATGCTATAAAGTGTTTGTAATTTTCTGATTATACATAATTTAAATAAATAAAATCATAATTTCACCTTTACCCAACACCTTGACTGTTGAGGATACTCCCTTAGATATACTATTCCACATTTTCTCTAAATTGCAGATCCATTTTGGAATTCAACAAGTAATATGAAGAGGAGCCATTAGGCCACAGAGTTAATTTTTCCACACCTGACATTATGGGTTCAGAAAGGAAACATTACGAAAGACAAGTAGCTGAACTTCGTCATCCTCATCTCTGAAAATAATTAATGTAAATTTAGAGGATGTGTCCCTGTTTTTGTTTTGAGAGGAGTTTCAAGAACAACACTCTTCAGGGGCATTGGTATTTTAATGCTTTTCTTGTTCTCCAATTAAATGCAATCCTCTGACTACAACAAGCATGAGAAGATCTTGCATAGCAGCAACCAGTGAAATTTCAAGCAGGCATCTGCATTTGCCAGTCTTCAGGCTCTTCAGTCAATTTGGTAAAGATAAAAATGGGGTGATACTGGACGTCTAGAATATCTACCCTTTTTACATATTCCTAAGAAATTATTAAAATAAAACCTGAGTTTAGATTCAAAGAAAGTTTTGTAGACATTCACTCATGTGAAAGCATCAATGCATTTTTAATAATGCATCAGCATGAAATTTTACAAAATTAAAATTAAACCTTCTGCTTTGAATCCCAGATTCGTCAGCTTTATCCTTGACCTATAAGGAACACATATGTCCTGGATTAGACAGCTAAGACTATAGGTTAAAATCTGTTCTACAAGTTACTAAGAGCACATTCTACCTGCTGTAATTCTAACAAGTCTCTTTTTTCTTCCCATTAACATTTATTTCTTGTTTTAGCCAAAAAGAACACCTGTTAACAGTACATTTGTAACCAGCACTGGGTATGTGCACCCAGTAGCAAGACAGCTTTACCCCTAGAGACCAAATATGCCACCTCTGTGACATTTAAAACCTCTACTGGTACAATTTTTCGTTTCCATCTTTCAGCTTGCAAATACCTCAGTGCAAGTGGTGCTGAGTCTCTAGCACTTTAGGGGAGCTATAGCTGTTCATTTGCAAAGAACATAAACAAGCACTTAAAACAGAGGAGGGGAGAAGAGATGGGGATTCAGGTGTACAGCTAAGGTGTAGCAGGAAATTGAGGAAATACAAGTTTAGGACAGAAGTTAAATAGGAATGTGAAATATTTACAGTAACTAATCATGCATAAAGCACCACAGCTTGTCATCCTAACCCAACAAAAAGGCTGGCAATAGAGATGCAGGCCCGGGAACAGACATGATTCATGTACAGCCTAATGTACATTGTAACAGCATCTTGAAACTACTGGCAACAGCACAAGCACAACAAAACAAGCAAGACCACTCAGCTAAATATGCCATTACAATGCATGCACAGTTGTTTTATTATACACAGGTCAGAACATTAGTACTCATGACCTAACAACTTATGATTAGGTTCACTTCAGAAGCAGATACAGATGGGCAACCTGGATGTCCACAGAAACTACACAAGCAATGAAAAGCTACATGAATGGGAAAACTGATGCACACGGATAAAGGCAGACTGATATTTTCCTTCCCCACATGCCAGGGGATAAAAAGGTGTTATAAAATCTTCCATTTCTTAATTACACACAGCCATAAATGCCAGCTTGTTTTAATTAAAAGGATGGAACATCAGCATTTAACAAGGTTTAGAAAAACTGCTTATGAGAGAACTTCCATTTACCCTTCTGTAATATGCCACTTGTAACAATGTACATTCCTCCACAGCACATGTGAAGCTCAAGTTTGTCAGCACTGCTATTAGGGCCTCTCAGTATATTGTAAATTTTCACAAATTAAAATAACAAGGAAGATGACACAATGCCTACCTCAGTTTCCTAGCCATGGATTGATTGTACTCCATTTGCTTCCGTGGTGCTGCAGTCACTGGCTCTGAGCAATTTTGTCTAAAATGGTTCCTCTAGAGCAGAATAAGTGATATAGTTTCTAACATCTTAAGGAGGCTGTTGCTAGCCACCAGCCTGGCTGTAAATATTTGTTGTGCATTATATAGCATCATTGATGATCATTTCCTACTGTAATGATCTTCATTACATGAGCCTGTTTTCAGGCTTCAGTCCACCACTAAAGTCTTCCTTTAGCTCAGATTTGATACACTTTTTTCTTTTACCTTTTCCTCACAGAATGGTTTTGGAGGTTTGACAGTGGTAATAAACGTAAAGAGATAATTTTATGGTATAATTTTGTGCACACACTATTCAAAAGCAACTTTGATATAAATAAAAGGAGTAGACACAGACCACATGAAATAGCTAATTATTTTAAATAAAAAAGAAAAAATACACTCTTCACAAATTAACCAAAGGCTGCAACCCAGGTTTTCTGCAGCTGGTACAATAATTATAGTGTCATCCACCTTCAAACAGAACCTATGAGTCATGCTTCCAACAACCAGGAAGCAGCGAGAAATGTCATCATCATTCACATGTGTTTGGAGATGGTTTTTGAGTGGTTGAATCACTTTTTTAAACCTCTTACAAAAAAATTAAACCAAGAGTCTTGGATACTAGCTTGAAATAAAATGGCAGGGCTTTTAAGATTAACATCAAATACTAAGATTCAAGATGAAGGCTGGAAACACCAGTGCTTCCTTGTAAGAGCAAGAGAGCTGACTCCACAGAAAACATAGCCCTTGTTACCATTTCTGCAGTCAAGAAATAACACGCTGTCATATGAAGCTCTCAAGATGTGTTTAGGAGTCAAATCTTCAAGTATTAATTCCCACTCTACCCTTCATTTCGGGCATTTCATCCAGGTGGATGCAGCAAGTACAAAACAGGGTAACAAAATACCCCAACCTAGCAGCCAACATGTAGACCATCACCATTAACCAAGTGAGCAAAGTCTTGCTTTTTCCCTCACCTCAACCCATATATAATTGAGATTTAACCACAACAGTATAATTGTTTCGGGAATCTTTAAGCCTTCAGCCTCAGTGCTTGTGGCAATGAGTGCTGCAAATTAACAGCAGGAGTGAGGTAAATCAATTAGCTACCACATACAGTTAGTCTTGCTTATGTGTACATAAATATGTGCACATATATACAGAAATACATCGGCACAGCCTCCATCATAAGCCACAAATTACTGAGAACTCAGTGCAATTAAAGGAGGGCAGTCATGATGCTGTAGCACATTAGAATAGCCCCAAGATTCCTGTAGCACATCAGCCTGAATGCCACCCTAATCCCATGACACTGTACACAAGACACATTGGTACAAAGCATATACGCTCTGCTTATCCATAAACACTCCCCTTGACTCCTGAGATTCATCTGCTTCCATGCAGAGCCCAGAACCCAGTTGAAGCTGTGCTCCAACTTAAACACCTGCTGAGCTTATATTTCTTCATTACATTTTTTAAATAGAAAAAGAATAACAAATATATTTAAAAGCATACCTAACATTTGAATAATGTTAAAAACAACTCAAACATTAAAGCAACAGCATGCAGGAAATTATGAGCTAAGACTGCTCCTTGGTTCTTTCTGCAAGTCACATCACCGGCAGCTCTCCTTCCTGTCCTCCACTCTAAATTAGATGCATGGTTATTTAAATGAAGTTATTTAATTTAGCTGTGCACTGCTCCTTCCTCTTGCAAAGGAGATAAAAATCAAGCAGACAGTGATCAAAGACTTTAAAACATCAGCAGTCAGAAGGACATGGCTATTTTATCCTCCCTTCTCTCCACCCTTTCTAAATAAGTTGTAGAGGCTTATTGAGAACCAAATGGAACTGGGACTCTCCAGTTGCTTCTGACCCTTTAATTAGAACAGCAGGGTAGAAATAAATAAACCCTGCCTTATACTTTTATGACCTTTGATTTCTGACAGTGCAAGACACTCTGAAGAAACATTTTAATAACAAAATTATTCATCTGAGGGAGGGAAAAAGAGCCTGATCTTCCCCTTCTGGTACTAGTAGTTTGTTTAAAGGCAAGAATTTGTGAAACATTTCTGTTCAATAAAATTAATGTCCCTTTCAGTCAAAATGGGTAACAGGTACTTCATATTACACTACTGCTCTCTAGTTAATAAAGAGTGTCTTCAAAGTCTGAAAGAAGTTCTATCTGAATGTTACTGAGACATATGTGATAGATGTAGTGAACAACTGATTCTCATTTTCTTAGCTAAATAAATAAATAAATAAATAAATAAATAAATAAATAAATCTCAAAACTAACTATCCCATAACATTAGAGAGACAACACGTTAAAAAAAAATTACTTGTGGGCTTCTGGTTCAATTTCAAAGTGAACTCTTCTACTTAATTTGAACATAACCCTGTAAAGCTTTTCTTAGTTATTTTGGTTAAATTTTAAACTGAAAACTCCATTTTTAGACAAACTGCAAAATCGTTAAATGTAATTAAAAAAAAAAAAACAACTCAGCTAGATGAATCAGCTGAATATGATTTAAATTCTTGACAGTTAATTTGGTTGCTTTTCCAGTAGACTGGATGGTCTTCAAAAGCAAATCAGTCCACTTAATACAGGTCTTTATAAAGACTTGTTTACAGGCTCCGCTGCAACCTGCAGCCACTTTTATTAGCCTCTGTTCACATAAAACCTCTGTATCAGAACAACGAAAACTGAGACAGATCCTCAAGCTGGTATGAATTAAGTAGCTTCTCTGACTGATAGGTTTATACTGGGGCAGATTCTGGTGCATCATTTCAGCAGTTGAATTGCTGTTACAATTAGTTTAGAAAATATATCCTGTAGAAGAGTGTACAACACTGGTTTAAAAAGAATACAGCTAACATTATCTGGTGTAGTTCTTCCAAAAATGCTAAACCAATCCATTTTCATCACGAAGTGTCTGGTCCTTGTTAAATACTAGAGACTCAAGCACAAGCAGTGAGGAATGGGCCAGACCCATAACTAGCAGCAGAACTAGTGGCTTCAACAGACCCCACCCCCATCAATTTGGATCCTAATAATTTGGTCCAATAATTTTATTATTTCTTTTCCACTATGCAAATCCTGACCTATGATGCAGTTTCAGAGACTAACTTCAGAGACATTTTTAAAACTATTATATTTAGGCACCCTTGTTGGCAATGTACTGGATGAAAAGCAGTAAAGATTCGCTTCTCACAGAGACATCCAAGAAATGCCCTTTTTCATGCAAGGAAACAGTCCCATATTTCTCTCAGCAACACAAAAAACCTCCCTGAAGATCTTCCTGCTATTCTGCAGGGTGTCTGAATAGAAAGGGAGTTGCTGTTAATCATGCCTCACGGGCTCTCCATTGTTATCAGCATCCAACTTATTTCTTTGCCTATTTTCCCCCCACTTTTTGCTATTTATATTTCTTCAGGCATAATTTGCTCGCTTTTTAAAAATTGAGAGGCCTACCTGCCTTACGAGAATATTTTATACACACAAATTTAAAAAAAAATTCAGGTAATAGTCATCTCAAGGTTTACATATTAATTTAACTAGAAGACACAATGGGTTCACTTTTTCTCCTGTATATAGCTTCATTTTACAATGGGCAGACTAATGGTATGAGAGTTAGGCTGGGTGTAATTCCCCTCCCTACTTCTAGCTCCTCGTGAAGCCTTGAGAGACACATTTATTCTGGGTCTCATACACACTATATCTTCCCAAGGTGCCAGAAACCTAAAGTTTTATTGTTAACACCCACTCCTTGTCTGCTCTCAAAAGCTAAAATGAAGAGGGATTAAAAAATGCAGGTAAATCCCACTGGTCTTAGTTTCACAGGCTAAAACTGAGGCTTGTACCCCCATTATAATTTTTTGGACACCTCTTAATTATCCCCATTTAAAAATCACAGATGTGTTGATTTTTTTTCATATGAAACCATAAAATAAAACCAGTCACAAATGCTTCAGTTTGTCTACAGATTAAATTGAAATCCAGGTAAAATGAAATTTAATGTAGATTTAGTATCTCTTCTCTATCATCAAACATTCAGCTGAGTTGCTGGCTGCTGCAAAGTAACTCTAACCAAAAGCGGTCAAAGAAAGGATTGATAGGTGCCAAAAAATTCTACTCCATGAAAGAAATGCTTCTGCAATCTGAATGACTGATTTTTCCACAAGTCCAAAACAGAAATAATCTAGATGTGCTTTGCGTCTAGCATCTGATGCATACTATGTTTTCACCTTGGCAAAAATACAAGATCAAAAGAGCAGAGCCAAGGGGTATAATTTTCTCCTCCTTTGTCACATCCCAAAATGTTAAGTCTTTTCCAGCGTTCCCCATACAAAAGGATAAAATGAACAGCGCTGAACTTTAGTCTATTAAATGTCACCCCAAAATAGGTAATTACCACATGAGCATTAAATTGATGCACTCTGCTCCTTACAAGGTTTCTTTTTACTAGCTAAAGATATTACCAGATCTTAATTGGCATGGCAATGAAATCTCTCAGAGCTGCAAGTCAAAGACCTCCAAAACTTCACCTACCAGATCATTCTAAACAGCATTGACAGAACTAGGCAAAAATAAACCTAAAAATAAAAAACACTAAGCACATGAACATGTAGCATGTGTTAGAGCCAGAATTGCATACAGAACTTTGAATTCATGTCTATGCGTATCATCTACATGAGTCACTTCTCAGCCAGTAATTGCTGGTCTGTTCATCTGTGGAAAGTTTTACTGCACCCTGTCTGTGTCCTTACCTGTGAGCTTCATGGTGAAATACAGCTGCACAAGCATCAGTATGTTATAGACTATAGGTAAACAGGATATCAGCAACAGGCATCAGCCGAGCAGTTCAAACAAGATCTACAGTAAACTTAGACTGCACAGGAACCTAGCACTCAGTTCACTCACTGAGGAGAGGGGAGGAAAGCCATGCATTTCAGGTTCTTTAAAAGATTTTTGTATAAAATTCAGGGCTAGTTGGAGAAAATCTGATTTACCTTCACTCCTGAGAAATATTTAGGAGAAAATCTCTTTTCTGTGATAGTACATTAGTCAGCTCTTCCCTAAAATACAGAATATAGGGAGATAATTCCCTCCGGAGTTGACAGGGATCATGAGAATGGCCACATTCATGTTCATCAAGGGCAGCCATGAGAGAAGTCTCATTTGATACATAATTTTTAAAAAGAATGGAAAGCACTCCAGTTCAGACAAGCCAAAGCACGAAGATATGGTACGTCACATTATATTAGTTCAGGATGTCCTAGCCAGTTTTGTTCCTGTATGAACTGACACAAAGCTCATTTCTCTGCTTATATAGCACTTAAAGTAGAGGGTACACATAGAAGTACACTGACAGTGAGAGGCTGAACAAACCCTGACATGTTTGAGAGGATGATCTACATTAACTTTCAAATACTCATCTACACCCTTCCAATGTAAAGAAGCTGATGTTTACCATTAATTAAGATTTTTTTTTTTTTTTCTAGAGGAGCTGAAGAATCTGAGAAGTTACCGCAAAAGGAAGAAAACATCTGAAACATCACAGATACGCATAAATGCTTTGTGATTTTAAGGTCAAGTCATATTGTTGATCAGTCCATGTAATCTCCAGGTCAACATGGAGGAGTCATATATTAACATACACTGCCATCTTTCTAACAAAGTGTCTAATAAACCTCACATCCTTCCAAGGACTCAGCACTTTCTTTGATCCTAAATATTCAAAAGCCATTGCTTGTGAAATTATTCTCCCAAGCCCACAGCTTTCTGCTTAACTACAAATTTTTCTTAACAAGTACCTTTGAGCACCCTCCATGCTCATAGTGAAAAATGTATTTCATTGCTTCCTCACTGCATATTCCCACATAGAAAACATCACCATAACCCAAAAACTGGGGAAAGCAGGGAAGGGGATATGTCACAAACCACAGCTCTCCAAAACCTTTCAATACAGAAACAAGCTTTCATATTTCTATTCCAATTTGACACTTATTTTCTCAATTTGTGTCAAAAGACAAGACTCATCCACAGTCTCATAGCAGGCCCAGTCCAGCTGGCGTTGCAAAGCTCACACAGGCTTGATGCACCAACCTTGACATGAGTTACTGTCCCTGCTCCACAAACACGTTTTCTGCCAGAGCAAGGAAAAAAAAAAAAAGGGCACCAATCTGCTTGTAATGGGTTTATTTTTCACTCCTCAGTATTCATCACCTAGGCATTTATTTGGTGGTACATCCACGGTCATCAACATGCTAAATTGGCAGAAAACTTGAATTGCCAATTTATACCAACAGCAGAAAGATTCAAGAGAAGCAAGCAGCGCAACATACATTTCAACAGCAGCACGTCACTTCTGCACCCAAAACTTTATGGAGAGGGTTGTCTGGTCTTACCTCCCTCCCAGCTGCTGCAGTATCCCCCTTTCCAAGCTCTCTCTGAGCTCCTGGGCCTCCACTCCCTTCCATCTGGTTGAGCCTGTGTGAAGCTTGGAAGTCAAGCCTGGAACAACAATCTCACAAGCATCAGTTCCATATAGATTAAGTTTTACAGCTGCTCTTCAGCATCTGAGCCACAGTTCATGGTCTGATTCATGTGAGAAGATACCTTGCCACCTCCTGCACTTGATTCTGCCTCAGAAGAGCAGCAGCAACGATTTTTAAGATGTCTGGCACTGTTCAGCATGCACAGTTTACATGCTGAAATAGTTTTTGCAAGAATTAACACACATTGAAAAAAGAATTCCTTTCTCCAGGATGCTGGCCAGGGAAGAGATTCCCTCTACCAACATGTTGGCAAGGAAAATTTTTTCTGCCTCCTCACATCAGTGTTTTTAGATTGGAAGTTTTCCTTGCATCAGGATGCTGGTGAGGCTAAAACAAGCATCTTAAGGCTAACGTTTTTTATTTGCCCAATACTAACACTAAAATCTTTCAACATCAGCTTCATTAACAAAGTTAAACATTAGTAAGGATTACTTTCAATACATATATTTTCATCTCCCTTAGTAGCACCTCCATACAGACATATTTTTAAGTATATGAGCCGTTCTACCACAATGCTAAGAGATAGCTAAGAAAACATAGGTTTTGTTTTGTGCTTATGCAGAGAGATTAATTGCATACAGGATCTTTCACTGACATGCTGCCTGTTCAAATGACCTTCCTTCTCCAATCCACATCACAGCCTTCATTTTGAAGCAAGAACATTCTGGTTTGCTACTGACAAGCTCCAAGCCACTAGACCCATGGAAAAACAACCATCTCCTCATTTTGCTCTTTGTATGAAGGAGAATTTGCAAGAGCTCACTCTCATACTCCTCGGACATCGCCTGGCACAATAGGCACAGCTCCTAGTATATAGTACATACTTTCTGCAGCATTAGACAAGTTGTGGTGGAAGAGAGAACTAGTCTACAATTTTTCTCATCTTAGACACAAAAACTGAAGCTCTTTGAGTCCAGCCACAGATGCAGAAACTCCACATCCACATTACTACATCCCGTAAGCGTGTCAAACACTATTTCTCAGCAGGGTTCATTGGATTAGGTTCGCTAACACCTGTATGGCTTTTAAGCAGGAGCAGGCTTAGGACATGGGTACAGAAACTTATGACCATATTAACTGATACTTGACCATAGCAGTCTCTACCAAGGGCTACTTTTCACTTCAAGCAGGTCATAGTCATGGTGAGTTTAGCAGCAGCATTTCACAATCAATATCTTCCACAAACAGTTATTTTCTGCAAGATGAAAGCAGACTCTCTGGACGGCAAGTAACTGGTTCCCTGGAAAGTTAGTGCTCTATGCCCTTCAGATTAGGGAAATTGCAGATTTGTTTTCATTATGAGAAATAAACTGATTAGCAGATGGCTATTCATTTTTCCCCCTCTGTCAAATCTAATATAATATAAATGGAAATCTTACTTCAATGAACATTCAAAGAGCTCTCAGAAAAATCAAAAATTCCTGTACATTAAGTGTATGTTTTTTTTTTTCCAAATGAAGTAAATTAATCTTTCAAAAAGGAAATTTGTTTTTACATTTGACTGATAGCATGCAATTTGATTAAAATGCATTGATCTGCAATCTTTAAACAGATGTTTTAAAATTAACTTAGACACTAGACCCACTTATCTAGGTTTTAACCATGTTGGGCTACATAAGCACCATTTGTCATTTTTATTTTGGCTCAGTGTCTTTATCAACACAGGAAACCACACTAGGGTGTTAAAAGACAAAAAAATAAATCCAGAAAGTCCCACTTTCAACTTGTCACACTTTCTTCAGGGCCAACAAGTCTGAAGCTTTTGCCTAGACTTGGGTTTCGCATTTGTGCAGCACGCAGCAGAATATGCATTTGAAACATGCAGGAAAGAGTTTGTGCAGGAGGCACAGGAATGTGTGCAAGGAGGCCTGAGGCCATGGCTGGAAGAAGAGGTAGAGATGACCTGTCATGCTGGATAGGTCATTCCACATGTCCTTCATCTCCCATCATTTCTCTGTCTGCTCTGTTTTGGCTGGTAAATTTAAGCAGGTGGCTCCTTGTGAGCTGAGAGACTCAGAGAGGATTTTCTGAAAAACATAAGGCCTGGGCAACTGGTTGGTTGTTGGCCTTTTTTTTTTTGTAGATGCAGTGGCAGAAAGCTGAAGAATCTGTTACGAAGATGGAAGAAACAGAAGGAGTGTTTGTGGGGCACAAAGTGAGAAAGGCAGACTTGTATTCTGCGGCAAGGCAATTGCCTGCTACTGTTTGTTCCTCTGGTGCTTTGGTGGCAGGACTTGGTGTGTATCTTCTGTAACTAGGCAGCACTGTACCAAAGATGGTCCAGACAATTGGTTATGGGAGCACTATCTTCCTTGTTATTTGGTTGCAGTGTCTACCGTGATATTTTGTTTGTTTGTTTTATTTCTGGAGTGCGGATATAGACAGGACTTTTAAATATGTGGAAGACCGTTTTCACCTTCATGCCATCTGATACTACGATCCTTCCTGCAGATTAGGTGAGATCATTGGATTCTCCTCTACTCAGTGGTTCACAAGAGCACAAGGTAAGAAACTTTCTACTCTGAATAAATTATGATGTCTTGAAAGTGACTATATTTGCCATTTTTGGTCTGTTTTCTGGTTTGCAGCCACTTGCTTAAAAGTAACAGCTTTTGTGGCACAGGGAGTATGAAACTGTCTAACCAGAGCATGTAATATAGTCCTCATCCTACTCTAATACTTGTTTAATAATCTCTCAAGGCCTAGTTGTGATCTCTGACCTAGAGCTGCCAAGATTGGAATATTCTTGGTGTTTGAGAGGAGAAGCAGCTTTATGCTTAAAGTTCTTGTCCTGTTGGGATTCTTGCAGTCTCCTTTAACGTAACTTACAGTTGCTATGTGTGTCTAGAACAGGTAAGCTTATATTTAAACTAAAGTTAAGCTTTTGTAATGGTAAAAAAGTGCTTTTTTGACGGCAAAAACAAATAAAACCCCCCCAAAACAAACCAACCAACACACAAAAAAAAAACCCAAACAAAACACAAAAAAAAAAATGACCCCCCAAAAAACAACAACAAAAACAAACAAACAAACAAAAAAAAAGCAAACTGCATTTGAAGGATTGATTCAGCCTTATTCATGTGCAAATACCTGAAGTGATGTAACTTAACTTATACAATAAGGATATTGTATTTACTCTGTATCCTGTATTATGAAGAGATGTGATTTATTTAAGGGTCCTTCTCTATCCCTGCTCCCCACTCCAAGTTCAGGTCTTCTACCTGAATCAGGTGTAACAGATTTGAAAATAGCATTTCATGCCCTGCTCTACTAAATTCCTCTTTGAGGAAGTTCTAATCTGGATATTGTTTCATAAATCTAGTACTGTCTGTAAGAGCAAAGGTTCATGAGGTTTTTCTTGCATACACTTTACTCATATATCATAAATTTAAATCCTGGCATTTAGTTAGGATATTGCAAAACCTGCATACCTGCATGGTTATTTACAGCATGCTGCATAACGCATGCACTTTTACCCACATCTTCCTATTTCCCTAGCTGGTTAAATCTGTTCTCTGTGCTACAAGTTCGAGTCTGTAAAGGTTAGGGTAGTGCATGTGTGCTTAAAGCCAAGGTTGCTTCTTTTGCATTCTATCTGGGTTAATCCATTTTGGTTAAATTTGTTAGCCCAGGTTGTATACAGTCTCAATGGATTCTGCAAGTGTCCTTTTGTAGGAATGTTGACAGATGAGTATGTGGCAGGGGCTAAATGGAAATGAAGATGTCCTTAAGATAGTTTTAGGCACTTCTTATGTTGGAATAGTTCTGGTGCTGAAAAGCTTTGAGAGCAGTTAGACCTGCTGGGGAAGAATTGAGATTTGGGGGCACCCAATTATGTCTCTTTGAACAGCGACACTCTTCAGATTTCCCTTTATGAGAGAAATGTAGGTTCTTAGGCTGTATCCTTAGTGTGGAAGCAGCATGGCTTTGCTGAAGTCAGACTGACAGTCTCTACAGGATCCGTCTTTAAGTTTTAAGTCTTTTTCATCACTTTGCGGAGCAAAATAGATGTGCTTTTCTCTAAAAGACATTGTGCTCTCTGTAGAGTTTCAGTGATGAGCAAAGAGAAATCTTTCCATTTAAATAACTATAATTTATATTGATGATAATACACTGAATTCTATAACTGCTTCCATCTCTCAGAAGGTTCTTAATACATCCTTGAGTTTTGGGACAGTGTTTCATCTGAATGTAGTAGATGGATGTAGATGTCATGGGGTCTTTAATTTTCACTCCTTAGATTCATTCTCCTTCTTTCTGATTAATTTCTCTATGGGGTGTCTGCCTTTTACATCATGGCAAATGGAGTGCCGGGGGGAGGGAGATGTAATGTTTTATTAGCAGCCTCTGTTTAATGTAACTGTACTAATCCTGTGAACTAGATATGCTATCAAATGTAATTCCCCTGAGATGAACAGACTTTACTGATACTGGGAGAGCTGTAGAAGTACAGGCTATGGAGGAAAGCTTGAAAAGCCAAATATTTTCTGTACCTTTTTTTCTAAATATGATTCAGAGGTCGTTTCTGTTAATCTTTTATTTTGCTTTCTTGTAGAGAAGGAAAGAGATTTCAATGTGTAGCAAGCATTTGACAGCTGATTGAATGATAAGGTTGTAGCTAATGTGTGATGTCAACTGTAGTGCAGTGGCCATGGGAACATATCAAAGACAGGTTGAAATCAACACGGTATATTAGGAGCCCATAAGCAAGAGATGTGTTCTCTTCAGCAATTTTTGAGTAAGTATATTGAAACACAGAACTGAAGGAATTATGAAGACAAAGCCAACATCACTCCATTATGTCTGTGCTTTCACATCTTTAATTCCATAAGACTGAGATCAAACTGCTGCTTCGATAATTGCAGGTCACTGTATCCTCCAGTGAGTTCGGGATGGGATGGTGGCACCAGTGCTGAAGCATATGGCAATGCTTATCCTATAGTTTCTTTAGTTTGCACTGGGGGAGGACAGTTGAGTTCCATGAGCATTTGCAAGTTTCTCCCCAAAGTCTTCTGCCTTGTTACATTGCGTGTACAGGTGCCTCAGCTGCCATGAAGCAGAAGCTGTGCAATCACAAAGGTAGTCTATATGGCACTGATAGGGATAAGCAGTAAGCTGTTACAGTGCACTAGCATGAACTTGCCCACATCCTTGGGGCTCCAAGACTGCCTTAATATGATTTTATACTTTGAAAGGAAAGGTGGAATAAGCTGCCTTGTATAAGATGTATCTGCACTGGGAGTCATGTGCAACCTCCTCAGATTAACCTGTGCTTTAGCTCCTATTGTCTGAGACTAAGCAGTTGCCAATTTACAGAGGAGTTATTTTTTGCTTTTTTCATATGAAAAATGGCATTACTGCACAAGCTGTACTTGTTCATGCTATGTGTGGCTGTTTTACTTTGACACTTTTTGTCCATATCTAAAGAGTCACAGATCTTGCTCCTGTCTAATTAGTTTCACCCACTTGTGTACTAGGGATGGACCTGGAGATATCTGAAAGCATGCTAGCCACAAAACAAAGGGTGTATGGGAAAGAAGTGACTTAAGATCTCTAAAGTATCAATCTGGTGCTTAGCTATTAAGCAGCCCTCCTTTTCCTTACTATAAAGAAGACTTTAAATCTGCCACAGACTTTTAAGGGATCTGAGGGTGAGACACTTAGCTTCTCAAGCCCTGTTTACTTCTGCATGTATGGTACAGTAAATATATTTAACTGGAATATTATGAAGCTTATGGTGATTACTAAGCCTTCTTGAGAAACCTAAATGCAATATACCATAGAATGATGTAACGATGCCATCTTTACTGACCAAAAAGTGACTACTTTTAGAGGATTTTAATTGTACATGAAAATTTCATAGCCAGTACCTGCAGTTCATTGCCCAGAGACGTGCTGCTTCATAAAATGAAATTTGAATACTGTATTGACAAATCAAATTTATATTAACCAGTCATATAGTCAAGGACTTGGCACATGTCATGTGTAAATAAGTGCTTTTAGAAGAAAGGTGGTGTCCTAAAAAGAACGAGGGATATTTTAGTATCTTTTTTTTTTTTCCTAGTTAGAAGAAGGGGAGAGGTAATGCATACAACATTCTAATTTAAATTTTGAAATGTAGGTTCTGCATGTGATATTGGACCTGAACCAGTTACCTCTTCATGTGGCCTGTAGGGAAGCATATCACCGATCATTACAGTTTTATTACAAAAAAGCACAATTCTTAAATGGGATTTTGCTGGGGATGTTACTGGCACCCTTTAGAATAGCTACGGCCATGCAGAGGTAGAGACATCTGTGGTCACCAACCCTTTCACTACTTGCTTTTTGCTATGTATCCATCTTTCATCCTTGGAATTTTTGTTTGCATTCAGTGTCTCAGCCTTTAAAGAAAAAAGCTAGGAAAGAAGTACCAGAAAGAGCTGTTCTTGCTTCTCATGTGTTGAGGTTTCTTTCTCTGTGGATACTGGTGTTTCTTAGCCCCTTGTATATTCATGCAAGTCTTCACAGAACCCACTTCTGATTTATTGTTGATGTTACTCCTGGAAAGGCAGAGGGATCTTCCATCCTCTTGATGATTGACTTCCTGTATCTTTTGAGCTGTGTTTAAGCAATGAGTGCACCTTCTCCTGCAGTCAAACTGCTGTGCTGTTGTTTTGGTGGGGGTTGAAGTAATCAATCTTTGCAGATACATGTGCCTGTGATAACACCTGTGCAGGAAACATGTCTCTATGATGATCTGGTTGCTGTAGTTGAGGCACAGCTACTCCTGCAGCACATTTAGAAGTGATATAGAGCTATCATCTCTAGTCAGCTCCGAATGATGGTTCAAATGACTGGATCCTGTGCCCTGGATTGGAACTATCTTTGACACAAGTTTAAACAGAAGTCTGGAGTCATGCTTTTAACTGTGTTCTTTGCTATACTCGCTCCTGACACCCTGATCGGGGAGTGCTCATTCCACATGATAACATCCACCTAGTTTGATGGAATTTGACCCTTAGTTATTTAACATTCACCCTTAAAGCCACAAGCTATGGACTAATTTATTTCTCTGAGGTGACAGTGCAAGGGCCAAAATCACCAGGTCTGTGTTCTGGGGGCTTGCAGTGGTGACCTGTTTGAGTAGGTCATGAACTGCTTTGTGCTGGTCACCATTGCTGCCAGCCAGCTCTGAGGCAGCTGGAGACAACAGGGGCAATTCATCATGGGCCACAACCTCAGCCAGTTAGAGCATGTGATATTCCCTGCTTAAACATATTTAAACAAGAAATATTTCTTATGCATAATATTTCTTAATGATGAAACTACTTGTTTCACCCAGATCTCCCGTACTGCCCATCACCTCACTGGGGTAATTTTGACTGAGTGTAACTCACAGAAAATAAGTCAAGCTGGGGAATGAATGCAAAAAATGTTTTCTATCAAAAACAAAACAAAACCAACAAATAAAACAAACAAACAGAAACAAAACAAAAAACCCCAAACAAAATCCACAACAAAAACCCACACACCAAAAAACACCATAACCCAAAACCAAAAACCCAAGAAAAAAAAAAAACAAACCCAAACTGAACAAATGACAACAACAAAATCCAAAACCAAACTCCAAACCACCCACAAACACCCCCCCCAAGAAAAACAGAACAAAAAACAAAACACACCACCACAAAAATACCCCCGCCCAAACCAAAGAACAAACAAAACACTAAGCCCCGCAAAAAAACCCAACAAACAAAAAAACCCTTCACCACATTGTGTATGTGTCCTTTTTCTCAATGCCCAAATTAGTGATCAGAAATGTGTGTTATTTAGTAACAAATGAAGTAAAATTCCCTGACTTAAGTGTTTTTCTGATGACAGGCAGAAAGGTTAAAGATGGTAAACTTATTTTTAAATGCAATACTCCCAGATCACAAGCCTCTGAAAATGAGTGTTGGGTGCTTAGAGGAGCTTTATGAGCATGCTTTTGTTAAATAGCTGCTCTGATCTTGCTTATTCAGTCTTTAAATTAATGTGTAAAAGATGCCCATAAGCACCAGAAGCTGAATTGACTATGATTAGATGGATTATTACTATTACTCAGCCCAACAAGTTGCTATATGTTTTGTGTACTCAAGCAAATTCTGCTGTGCAGGCAAGTGGAATGATATGCACATGGACTAACGTAAAATCTCTCAAAATATCCCAAGATTAGACAAACAGACTTATGGAGTTGAAATAGAAATGAATTGCCTGTGTTTCTAAATTAGAGGCTTTCTGGCATTTACATATACAAATAGCTTCTCTCTCAAAATATTCTGTTTTAAAGAAGCATTGACTCAGTTGCTCTTTTTTTCCCCATGCTAGGAAATAGGAGCTGATTTATCAGAGCATCAAACTGATTAAGAGGAGATTATTTGCTGTAGGGGCTCATTTAAAGAGGTCTGGGGATTCCACTGGGTGGTTGTGTTTTGTTGAGTTCATTTCACACAATAAAAATCCCATCTCTTGGCTTTAAAATTCTTCAACTCTTTCTCTTGGGGTGAAATAACTAGGAAGTTCTTAAATGTTTGACACTGTGTAAATTGCAGAAGGTTGTGAGGATCCCTGGTAATTAAGTAACCCTGGAGGGTCTGCATCATGTGATGAAGAAAAGGCTTTTTGCTGTGGACTACGAGCCAGGTCCTGTGAACCAGCATTCCTGCCTGTGGTTGACTGATCTGGGCTCTGAGCTCGCAGTCCCCTTGGGAAGGGTTGGGTGCTGTTGCTCATGTTCTGGGCTGAAGCATGCTCAGCCCTGCCCGCTTTAACCACGACAGCTGGGTTAAGTTGGCAAGCCTCTCTTCTGTACTTTCTGGAGAGCTCTGGAGTTCAAGTTGAGGTAGCAGTTGAACGCTTTAAGAGTGGCAGGTAAGCCTGGCTTTGAAAAAGGGTCTAGACCTGTGGATTCATCAGCTGAGATACAGCAGATGTATCACCACCCAGGGAATCAAAGAAGTAAGACCAGGAATATAATGAGAATGAGAGGGGACCTAGGAGGCCTTGTGGTTCTCTCTGTTATCTTAGAGCCTCTGAGGATTTCATATCCAGCTCCAGATCTTGGGTTAGGATGACAGCTCTAGATCTTATTCTGCTCTACAGAATGTGTTTTAATATCTGATTGAATTTGTTAAGTAACAATTTATCACTCATTGTCTAGGAGGAAACACATAATTGATGCCCTCACTGCAAGACTGGCAATGGCTGTTAAGACAAATCCCAATTTCATAATTTCCAGGTGTTCTTCAGGGAAACTCTATACAGCAGGAAATTCAAGCCATGAGTCAAATAATTACAACACAAACAGTATTATTTCGATCAAGGGACCTTCTTCTGAAATAAACTATATAAGTACTGGTGAATATTTCCTCTTTAAGCTGTTCTACAGGAAAACAATCATTTTACGGCTCACTGATTGCAATGTGACATATTTAAGTGCCTTATTGACCAGAGGTATATTCCCAGTGAGAGGCACAAGCACTCATTGACTATATGCCTTTCTCCACGGGTCTCCTCTCTGGTCCAGATTTGCATTTGCTAGTACAATACAGTAACTGTTCCTACTTTTTGATTGGTGTTGTGTTGCAGCCTGGTGTACTGCTGCTCTGACTGCTGGGTTTTGGCAAGAGAAGGAAATGATTGTAACAAATGCAGCAGCAGTTTCCCTAATCTCACTGGATCTGAGAGAATGTATTTGCTGATGGCAGTTCCTTGGATAGGTAATAGCTGGGGATCAAGAGGGCATAAAATATGTGAAAATGTGTAAGCAATATAGTAAAATGCTGTGGCATTTTTTGTACAACTATATACTGAGGATGGATCACATTGCTATTAAAGTAGCATCTGGTGAATGGGTACAGGAGGGTACCAGATTTTGTCCTTTCGCAGTGATTCCCGAACAACGGCTTATAGAGGAAATAAAGCATTCTCCTATATTTTATAGTCATGTAAATTCCCAGCATAATTGCTTGTTTTCGCATCATGCTATGTTTGGTAAAGCCCTTCCAGCTGAAGACTCTCTGGGCTGTTGTGAGCACCCACTGACGGAGCAGCCCCAACCATGTGTGGGACCTTGGTTGGGACCAAGCAGCCTCCTATTCTTTAAACTCCTGTAACTGAATGCTACAGACATTTCATTTAACAAATTTCACTAGATGATAGAATCATTTAGGTTGGAAAATACTTTTAAGACCCTTGAGTCCAACCTTTAACCTAACACTGTCAAATCCACCTCTAAACCATGTCCCTAAGCACCACATCTACATGTATTTTAAATACCTCCAGGAATGGTGACTCCACCACTTCCATGGGAAGTCTGTTCCAATGCCTGACAACCTTTTCTGTGAATAAATTTTTCACAATGTCTAGTCTAAATCTTCCCTGGTGCAACTTGAGGCCTTTTCCTCTCATCCTATCACTTGCTACTTGGGAGAAGAGATGAACACCCTCCATGCTACAACCTCCTTTCAGGTAGTTGTGGAGAGCAATAAGGTCTCCTCTTAGCCTCCTCTTCTCCAGGCTAAACAGCCTCAGTTCCCTCAGCCATTCCTGTATGACTTTTCCCCTCCATACCCTTCACCAGCTTTGTTGCCCTTCTCTGAACTCTCTCCAGCATCTCAACATCTTTCTTGTAGTGAGGGGCACAAAACTGAACACAGGATTCAAGGTGGGGCTTCACCACCACCAAGTACAGTGGCACAATCACTTCTCTAGTCCTCTGGCCACACTATTCCTGACACAAGCCAGGATGCTGTTGGCCTTTTTGGCCACCTGGGCACTCTGCTGGCTCATGTTCAGCCAACTGTCAATCAACAGCCCCAGATCCCTTTCAACCAGGCAGCTTTCCAGCCACTCTTACCCAAGCCTGTAGCACTGCCTGGGGTTGTTGTGACCCAAATGCAGGACCCGGCACTTGACCTTGTTAAACCTCATACAATTGGCCTCAGCCCAATCATCTAGGTGGTCCAGATCCCTCTGTATGGCCTTCCTACCCTCCAGCTGATCAACATTCCTGCCCAATTTGGTGTCATCTGCAAACTTACTAGGGGTGCACTCAATCCCCTCATCCAGATCATTGATAAAGAGATTAAACAGAACTGGCCCCAATACTGAGCCCTGGGAAGCACCACTCATGACTGGCTGCCAACTGGATTTGGCTCCATTCACCACAACTCTTTGGGCCCGGCCATCCAGCCAGTTCTTTATCCATCACAGAGTACACCCATCCAGGCCATGAGCTGCCAGCTTCTCCAGGAGAATGCTGTGGGATACAGTGTCAAAGGCCTTACAGAAGTTTAAGTACACAACATCCACAGTTTTTCCCTCATCTACTAGACAGGTCATCTATAGTTTCCTCTCTTCTTATGTTAAGATCACAAGACCAGTAGAAAGAGGACTACGCACTGTAATTCTTAAGAAAAGGGTCTGTCCCCATATGAAATTACTAAATAGAAACGCAGAGGGTTTTTTTGCCTTTGGCACATTAACCATTCCCTAATACAGGAGGCAAAATATAATCAAAATAAAGGTTTAGGTATATTCATAATTTTCACTACATATGTTAAACTGAAGTCAAAGGTAACTTCACTCATGCGTTGATAATCTACCCAGAGCTGAGGTCTGTGTGAAATGTCAGAGTTTATGTGAGGAAGACTTGTTCTAGCTTTCAACACTAGCAAATAAAACACCTTTTTAACAAGTTCACAAAGCAAAGCAACGCAATTTTGTTGCTACCACAGTTTTCTACCTGAACGTGTGCCTGTGTGTATAATAAAATGAATCATTTAGTCCACATCAGCTTTCCCCAGGAATGTGACAACATCCAATTGCAAAAATATCAGTGAATTCCTACCTGAGGCAAGTTTAGCAGAATTCAGATTTGCTGGTTTTACAGTGACAGGATGAGTATCCTTTCCTCAGCAGCACATTTTTGTCCTGTAAATAACATTTCTGCATTTGATTCAAGATGTTTGAGCAGGTCCAGACAGTATTAGACTGGTAGCTCTGGGATGTGGTGTGTTTTCCAAGAGCCAGAGGAACAAGGAGCCAAGTCTACCACCTACCAACCTCACTGACCTCTGTGCCTTTGCTCTTCCTCAGTTTATCCTCAATAGCACTCTTACAATAATAGCTTGCTTCAGTGTTTGCAAAATATACTGTGTGCTAAGCACTGTTCACCAGAATATATATACTAATGATTTCATAGCAGGGTGCTCAGCTCTGAAAACAAAGTGTTTTGGCATACCGCACAAACATGAGAAAAGGCTTAACTGAAAACCTCTTCTCAGACTGAATGTTTCAGTTAAGACTGACAGTTTACGTTAGAAGAATATACATCCAATTCAGGTTAAGTTGTATTTTTAACTTAACTTTTTGCACTACTGTTAGAATAACAGATCTGGTAGCAAATTCACACATCAGCATTTTCTTCTCCCTTTAAGCACAGTTCAGGCTTTGAAGTAACAACAAATGAAAACAGGTATATTTTGTAAACAAATTTCTACATCAACTTTCAAGACTACCATGTAAAATGATTAAAAGACTCATCATCTTCCTTACTGTAAAGAGTAACATAAAAAATTATTCTCTTCTTTTTTTCCCACAAAGATATTAGGTTGATCTATTGGGCCTATTGCAGAAAGACTTGAATTAGCCTGATTAGTCTCAGCTCCTTAAATTCAGAAACAGATGCCTCACTTTGCAAGACTGGTGATTAAAGGCTGCATACACACACACACAAATTAAAAAAAAAAAAAAAAAAAAAAATTGGATTACACACACTTAAGGCAATACCTACAATTTTTTAGCCCTCTCCCTCAGAGCAGATGGCCTGTACAATTAGTGACTTCAAAAAATTCTCACTAGAACTCCTTCAAAGCTGAGACATGACTGCCCTCAATTCCAGAGACAAAGGTACATGCAAGCCAAGCCTATTTTCAAATGTTCTCCTCATATTAGGACTGATCACACAGGCCAGGAAAACTATTCAGACCATTTACACAGGGGTGCAAGTCAGAATACAGTACTTGCATGTTCCCTAAAGAGTCATCCATATGGCTGCTAGCAGCATGGGAGAGGCAGAATAATTATATAGGAGGCTCAGCAGCAAATAAAATCCACATCTCACCCTCATAACGCTCCAGCCAGAACAAGCAAGTGAGAAAGCCAGGACTGAGAGACACAAAATGGCTCATTATCTACCCCAGAAGGCACAGCACTGCCAACACTCCTCTTTATCAACTCCTTAACAGGTGTAAAATTAGCCCTCGTTATTAAAGACAATGGAGTTACATGTATTGCCAGCAGCTGAAGAAATGTGCTAGAATTGTTTTCACCTCCAGTTAATTCGCTACCATTCAATAACGCACACAAAACCCGTAAATTAGAAAACTGCTTTCTCTAGCATGGCAGTGAGTTAAGCCAGGGTGTACACATCCTTTCTAAACACAGGTGCTTTCCTGAGTGAAGACCTAAGGACAAAATCCTCTTTTCATCAATAATGATGGAAGTTCAAACAAACTAAATTTACCTGAGTGTACTGTCAGGTAAAGCTGTGCCCATGTGATCTGTAAACAGAATCTGGAGCTATAAGAAATCCTCATAAGCAAATTCATGGACAGTTTTTTCAGCTTTTCTAGCCCACAGAACACAGATCGACCGGCTGCACAGATACCTTCTCAGCTACTTATAATACATTCCTGGATGCAGAGAAAAGTATTATTTACTGAGAGAAGCAAAACAGTATTTCAGATGTAACTCATTATGGCAGATTACCCCAGGTTTAGGAGTAGAAGTCACTCAATCATTCAGGAGTGTGTACCTTCATTGTGTATTTTTCTGTTTTAACACCATGCTCAGCTTTGAAAGCAAATTATTTAGAATCATACTGCACAGAGGAACTCCTCTGACTGCTGAGCCATTTTTATTCAGTAGTACTGTACATTTTACCACTTTCCCCCTTATCCCCAGTAACTGGGAGGAGGGTTGGCCAACATCAAACAAATCTGACCAAGGGCAGAAATCTCAGTGATAATTACATTCCCACAGGGTTTCATGAAAACTGTCAGCGAGACAGAGGAGGAAATTAACTCCACCAAGGGAAGAGTGGATGTAAGTCAGGCATCACGCCGTCCTGGTGGCAGCGACCAGGCAGCCGGCATGCAAATCTCTCTGCACTACCCACAGCATGTGCTGCCTGTGTCTGTTGGGGGGTGTCCCTGGGAATGTGTCAGGAGCTCTGCTCTAGTGGGAGGGGATGGAGGAGATATGTTCATAAGTCTGTAAGAAACCATGCTTCTCTGCTTCTCCTGCCAGATACCCTGCACAGCCTGAAGTGTGAGCCATGGGGCAAAGCTCTCTTGCATTAATATAGTTTATTATTGGTGTGTGTCAGGATGGTACTGGTCTAAGGGAGCATTTTGCAGAAGAGCTGATGTGATGAACTCTGGTTTCATTGACTCCGTAACCAAGGCTCCCTCACCTGTCTGTGCTCCTGCGCTGGGGCAAGGAAAATAACACACGCCCCTCCACAACACTGCACATTGCTTGTTACTCTGTGGTGTGACAGGCTCAGGTGGGAAAGCAGCTTCCCCTGAACAGCACTCCCTTCTTTGTGCCTGGAGCTGGATACACAATCCCTTGCCATGTAGTGGCAGCTGGAGTCCAACTGCCTCGGACCACAGGGGTCCACAGCTTTCCAGGGTGCAGAGCTGTGTCCCCTGGGGCAGTATCAGCCTGCACGTGATCTCCACAGCAACATAAGATGTCAGAGAATGGAATATGATGCAGCTGAACAGGCCATTGCAAGGAGGGTTGCAGTAGAGGCTACTTTACCACCTGGTCAGCAAAAGCCAACTCTCTTCGAGGGACTCCAGACCCTGTGGGAGCTTTACCCTGTGCAAAGATTTCAATCAATCACTTGTTTAACACACAAACACTGTATCTGTGAGCATCTGTGTACCAGTTTGATGGAGAACACAGTTATAAGGTCCTGACAGCTCAGCTGTCCCCACATTGTTGAGCTTTTTGCAGAGGAGCTTATGTAGAGGGCTCTGGTTTCAGTGATTCCCTGGGCTTCAATGATTCTCAGCTTTGATGGCTTAATTCCAGGAGGCAGCTAGACATCACAGAGCTGCTCAGTCACTTTCGCCCCAGTGGCAGGGTGGAGAGAATCTGAAAGCCAAAATGGGAAAAATTGTGGGTAGATCTAAGACAGTTTAGTAGGTAAAACAAGAGCTACACATGTAAGCAAAGTAAACTAAACAATTCATCCACTACTCCCCTGGTGTGTTGCTCAGATCTGTCTTTTTGGGAAGTGTTCTGCCTCTGTGGAGCTTGGGTTGACACCCGTGAGGCTGCATCTTGAACATTGTGTTCAGTTTTGTGCCGCTCACTACAGGAAAGACATTGAGGTGCCAGAGGGTGTCCAAGAAGAGCAGCAAAGATAGTGAACAGCGTGGAGCTCAAGGCTTCTGAGGGAACTGGGGGTCCTGTTGGACAGCAGGATGACCATGAGCCAGCACTGTGCCCTTGTGGCCAGGAAGGCCCATGGCATCCTGGGGTGTATTAGAAGGGGGGTGGTTAGTAGGTCAAGAGAGGTTCTCCTTCCCCTCTACTCTGTCCTGGTGAGACCACATCTGCAATATCGTGTCCAGTTCTGGGCCCCGCAGTTCAAGAAGGACAGGGAACTGCTGGAGAGAGTCCAGCGCAGGGCAACAAAGATGATTAAGGGAGTGGAGCATCTCCCTTACGAGGAAAGGCTGAGGGAGCTGGGTCTCTTTAGCTTGGAGGAGACTGAGGGGTGACCTCATTCGTGTTTATAAATATGTAAAGGGTGAGTGTCAGGAGGATGGAGCCAGGCTCTTCTCGGTGATAACCAATGATAGGACAAGGGGCAATGGGTGCAAACTGAAAAATAGAAGGTTCCACTTAAATAGGAGAAGAAACTTCTTCACAGTGAGGGTGACAGAACACTGGAACAGGCTGCCTGGGGAGGTTGCCGAGTCTCCTTCTCTAGAGACATTCAAAACCCGCCTGGATGCATTCCTCTGTAACCTGATCTAGGTGTTCCTGCTCCAGCAGGGGGATTGGATGGATGAGCTTTCAAGGTCCCTTCCAATCCCTGACATTCTTTGATTCTGTGATTCTGTCAACTGTGATTCTGTGGTTGTTGACCCTGCAGAATGGGAGGCTGAGGTGAGACCGTATCATTATCTACATCTACCTGAAAGGATGTTGTGGAGAGATGGGTGTTGGTCTCTTTGCGCAGGTAACAAAAGACAGGACAAGAGGAAATGGCCTTAGGTTGCATCAGGGCAGGATTAGATTGGATATTAGGAAAACCTTCTCCATTGAAAGGGTTCTCAACCATTGGAACAAGCTACCTAGGGAAGTGCTTGAGGCACCATGACTGGAGCTATGTAAAAAAAATGTGTAGACGTTGCAGTTAGTGCCATAGTTTAGTGGTGGGGATGGCAGTGTGAGAATTGTGGTTGGAGTCAATGATCTTTAGGTTCTTTCCCAACTCAAAGGATTCCGTGAATCTGTGATTTCATTTGAAGCCAGCCTGGTGCGGAGTCAGGGCTTGGCCTAGATAGTCCTCATGGGCCCCTTCCAAACAGGGATATTCTATGATTATGAGATTGCCATTGGCAGGCAAAGGCTAACAACCCAACATAAAGCACCTCACAAGGTGCTGTGAAGAACATGAACTCTGGCCCAGCCTTCACCGGGACACCAGGGCAGCTGCGCTGTGGGCCGAAGGGCTGCATGGCGGGCGGATGTGCCTGTGACGCGCCTGTGACGCACTCCAGCCCCTGTGACATCACAGGGGACGAGTCCCCACGGGGCGGTTATCAGGGGCGCCGGCAGCAGCGCTGCCCCAGTCCGGCCTGGGCCAGCGGTGAGTGCGCAGGCGGGGGGAGGCCGGGCTGGACAGGGCTGGGGCAGAAATGCGGCCCCCGGGGGTGGGTTCTCGCCCTGCATGGAGGGCCCGGCGGCTCGCGGGAGCACCTTGGGCAGGGCACGGAGCTGCCACCGCCGGGGCCGGGGCAGCCCTTGCTGCCTCCCAGCTGCCTCGGCCCCGCTCCTGCCTGCCCCCAGCTCCCTGCGGCGCCCGGCTCCGTTCCCCCTGCTGCCAGCTCCCTGCCTCCCACCCAGCCCCGCTGAGCCCCTTCTCTCTCTTCTCCTGCAGGCCATGGCTTTCAAGGACCTTTTCGTCAGCCTTTTGGAAATTCTAATCGAATATGTGCAGCCGGTTAGCTATGAACTGGATGAGGAGACGCGTGAGCGCATGAAGCAGCGCGAGGAGATGCTGAACCGGGAGATGGCTCGGCTGTGGCAGGAGATAGAGCAGAGGGACCAGGAGCTGAGGAACCAGGAGCTGAGGAAGCAGGAGCAGAGCGTCTCTGCCTGGGCATCCCTGTTCCTCGCTGCCTTGCAGCACTGGCAGTTCTGGGCTGTTGCTGGAGGCCTGGTGCTGCTCTTTGGGCTCTGCTGGTGGTTCAGGAAAAGGAGCCATCAGCCAGCCAGCAAACAGACAGCCAGCAGCAGCGAGGACAATTCCAGATTGGACGTGGACAAGAAAGAGGAAGAAGAAAATCTCAGTATTGCACTGAATGTGGGCAGAATTTCGGCCCAGCGCCTCCTGGACGTGCCGGAGTCACTCACGACGGTGGTAGAGCTGGTGGATGAACTTCTCTGTAGATGCCGAAATCTTTCCAGGAATGCTTTTGTGCCACAACCAAAGCCCGCCATGGCAGTGGGCAACGACATTGATGGTATGAGTCGCTGTGAGGATCATGCTGTCTACCGTCTGCTCGTGCCCCTGAAGCCCCCCCGTGGGCACTCCTTCCACCTGGAGATGGACACCGTGGAGGCGATGCCGGCGAGGAAGTCCAGGCTCCGCGTGGAGCTGGAGTGCACCTGCAGGAGGGAGGACATGCTGTGCTTCCTGCACTGCTGCAAGGAGGAGCTGAGGCAAAATCAGAGTGCCAGCCTCCTGGACACCCTGTGCACTGGCCACCACCTGGACATGGAGAAAACCACCCGCTGGTTCCAGATACTGGTGAAAGCAGCCTGGGTGGTTTTGCCTCAGTCCACACGCCGGTGTCTAACAGTGCTGCCCTCCAGGCGCTCCTGCAAGCTCCAGCTGACCGACCGTTCCTCTAACACCCTCCTGATTGAGGTGACGTTTGGGGTGCAGCAAGATGACTCAGACACCATCCAGAGCATCGAGTAGGCACAGGCCAGTGTTAGCAGCAGGCTTGTGACAGAGACTCTTTTACCAGCTGGACAGTGACCACTCACAGTCTTCAACACCGTCCATTCCCTTCCTTCTGGGACCTTTTCTCTGTGCAAATCTGCCAATAAATGTTGTGTTTGGACCAACACTGTCTGTGAGTGTACCAGACTTTAGCTTGCTGATGTAGCCGGAGTCAGACCAGGGTCCAGGTGGTGAAGCCATCTAGCCCACGGCTCTTCCTCCAGAGGAGACAAGGAGTGATACGGAAGAGCAAGTACAGTCTGCACTTCACCTCATCCCTAGCAGGAGGATAGCACAGAAATGCATGAGGCACACATCAGTCTGCCCATATATGCTGCACAGGAGCTCCAGTGGCAACAGCTCCAAAGCTAGGATGCTGACCACGTGGATGCCAAAACAACAAAACCGCCTTCTTGTAGTCCTCAGCTTTCACTGTCCTTGGCTTTCACTCTTCTTTGGATTGTAATTTCAAGCATATTCCAAGTTGTGAGCGGCCTTGTAGGACCTGTATATTTCCCTGTGTAGGACATCGGTCTGTTCATAGCAATTTTTTAAAGCAGTGTTTTCTCTTTGAAGAAAACAGTATACGACAAATTTTGGGTTTTTTTCCAAACAGTAAATTAATAAGGCACCATAATAAGCTCTGAACACATAAACCAGGAAATATAGTCTGTTTCCACAATCAATGCTTTCCTCAATAACCTACTGGGCATTCTATAGAGAAATCCCATGCAAATGGTAGCTGTCTTGTTAGAGTTCTTTGGAGTATGGACATGAGGTACATATGCGTTATTCCTGTAGTTGTCTAAAAACTAATCTTAAGAAACCCTAGCAGTGTGAGGTTCTATCTTTTGAACTTGGACTTAGTAACTATCATGGCTTAGCTTGAACTTGGGTTTAGTAACTATTGTGGCTTAACGTGTATACCCAATAGTGTAATGAAAGTATGACACAAAACTGAGCAGTTCTCAGACACGTTTCAAATATAGGCATAGCTCAGTGAACTTCAGGCAAAAGAAATTCTGACCCAGTATATATGAAGGTAACTAATAAATGTCTTTGCTGTCCACATTGGTACTGCTCGTTCAATTCTAAAGATAGCCTCACTTGCCCCAACACAGCTGAGTGTGTCCTGGATGTGAACTCCATTCCCAGTTTTTTTCCTACCAGGCAGCTTTCTTTCCCCAACCCTTCTCTTCTTACACTGTATCCTCTCCCGGCAGAGCCCAGCTCCCATTGCACAACACATAATGGCAAACCGCATTTACAACTGGAATATTACTAAAGGAGAGCTGGAAGAAAAGGTGGAGATACCTGAGATATCACAGAGCAAATCAGAGACCAAACAAGGCATGTGAAGAGGCAATAGCAAGAATAATATACAATCTGCTACAGAACACTAAGAACTGGGAAAAGAAGAAAACAGGGAAACCTGACGTTTCAAAAGTGTTTTATAAAATTACTATATCAAAGCTATGCATAGGGCTTTTGCAAATGGTTTGGTTGGTAGGAGACTGTGCAGAAATGTGATCAAGGATATAAACGGGGGGTGAGCAGCACATGCTGCCCTCAGTCTTCACCCCTTTGTGCCTGCTCAGAATGCACAGCTTTTGCAAAGAAATGCACAGTCCGGGAACTGAGATTTTCTTCCATTATGAATGGACACATTTTATACATTTTTACATTTTCCTCCATTTCTCTCCCCAAAAGCTGAAGGGGAAGCTTTGTTTTTCCCTCATTTCCCTCATTTCCTGTCATCTTCACTTTGAGCAGTCTGAAAATGGCATCTGATCAGAGCCTGTCTGCAGGGTTTCAGCTGCCGTGGCTGAAGGTTTTGCTGCGTACTCAGCAAAGAACATCGAGACATATTTTTAAGAACTGTTACATGCTTGATTTGGAGGGTAACACAGTAGTCCGCTTTGTCCTTCCCCCTCATACCCTGTCTATTTAGGCTAAAAAAAATCGTGTTTGTACAGCACTTAGCCCCATGAGACCAAAGCCTTTAGGTACAAATGTAACTCATTTAAATGGTAATTTACAACAAAATGAGTGGCACCCTTCAAAACAAGTGGCATTTTTAAGTATACCTGTGCCAGGCGCTGACAAATGGAGGGTCATTGTTACAGACGCAGGAAAAGGTCTCGGTGAGCCAATATTTAAAAGTCAGTTTTTCCAGTCAAAGGCCAAACTCTAAAACGCCTGCATTATTTCTTCACCGCCTGTGCCCTGGAGCACTGCACCTGCCTCCCAGAGAGCAACACGTGAGGACTCCAAAGGTATTTCCCATTCAAGGTTAGATCAATTAAAAAGTGCTTTAAATACAATCATATGAGCTGTGTCAGGAGCTCCGCAGCCCTGATGAGGTCCCTGACACTCTGAAGGGCAGAATCTAAGGCAATCCACTGACCTGGAGTAGGAGAGCCAGATAACAAGGAGGCATGAACTTGCTTTTTCACTACCCTGAGTCTGAAGGCTTTGCACTTTCTGGCCACATAATATTGCTGTAATATCAGTGATGCCAGGAGTTAAATAATGACCTGCTTCTTCTCCTGCTGAAGTCAACAACAAAGCTCCAAAACCAAATCTTTTACAAGTCAGGACAAGCTCTTTTGGCCACCTGAGGAAGAAGAGGCAGCACAGTATGCGTTGTTGCCTTCCTTTGCCAGACCTGATAGGAAGCTCCCAGATAAACGCTTAATTTAAAGAAATAAATGAAGCAAAACTTTTGCAGAATGAAGCTGTACTGGCTCACACCAGGACATAGGCTGCCCACTTGGAAGACAAATCAACCACCTAGACTTGAATAAGGTCCTAATCTCTATAGCAGGGGTGTCAAACTGTATAAATGTATACAGTCCTAAAATTACATTCGTCCCTTTGAAGGCAACTGAGAGGCTGATGTGGGCCCTGGTGAAAAGGAGTTTGACACCCCTGTTCTGTAAAATATATCAATATACAAATACAGCAAGTGAATTATGCTCCTGAATAAGTGCTGATGCATCGAAGATAGAAATGTTATTTTTACCTGCTCTAAGAGCATCTCTTCACCATACATCGCCCAGTGAGATATAGTCAGTGACAGCTGCCTTTACCTCTCATCTGGAAGCCACAGGAATATACCCAGGAGCGACCTGTCTCAGGCTGAATGCATCAGTCAGAAGCAAAACACATATGAAAAAGGTAAAACCAGGCCACTGCGGAAGTGTGCATTACCTCAAGTCCCTGTGTTGGCTGCTCTGAATGATTCCCCTCTTTTTGCCACCATGCTCCTGCTATCCCCTCTCAGCTTATGGGAAGCCAAACAAGTGAAGTCATGGGCTCCTATGTAAGCTGCTGTAATGTCACTGTCGTGCCAAAGACACCACACCATCAGGCAGTGCACCTGCAAGTCTGATAATAAATCTCTCTGAACAACTACACTGTCAAGAGTTGTGTCTTATTCTGTGTATTCCACAGATTTCTGCAAGTCAAATTCTGCAGGAAGCCATGAGAGGCTACGTAAGGGAGCATCCTGAGAGGCAGTTTCTGCTTTCCGATTTGCACTTGTGATATCATTGCACACTGACAGCATCATTCTTTCCTTTCTCCCAAATACCACTGGTACGTAAAATATTTTCAGCAGGATTTTCATCTAGTGCCTCTACTGCTAAAGCAACTTACATCATCTGAAGCTCTGGAGAAAAAAAAATCCAAGTCAACGGGATATATGCCAAAATTTGAGTGTTTTGCTGGATGCAAACCATTTACTTGCTTGCTTAAACAGGTGCTTAAGAGCTCTAGTGAACTGGGGCCCAAATACAGCATCATTTTTTATTTCTGTCCACTTCTGCCAGCTTGGATATCTGATACAGAGGTCATCTTATAGCTAACATTTTTGCCTTAAACCCTGCCTATAGACACAATATAGAACAGCTGCCTGTGGAGTTATGTTCCACACATAACTTTAAAAATAAAATGCAAGTGACTGGAAAACGTGGCTTTATAACTAGCAACAGAATACATGGGTACCTTGAAATAGAAATAAATGAAACACTTTCTGCATGCTGAGAAAAGAACAAACCATCTCCTGTTCCTATTGCATTCTCTTTTAGTATTCATGCTGCAATACTGCAGTTAAGACTGTCCTAGAAATGCCTTAGCTGGAACTGGTTAGACCAGAAGCACCGTATGGAAAAAGGTATTATGCATACATTAAACAAGTTTTTGCCTACACGCCACCTGATTTCTCTACAGGGAATCTCTGTTTGTAATAACTGCATTGCAAACACTTCTAGCAATGTCCCCATAGGTGCACACAGCTTAGTACATGGTTCGCAAAAAGCACAGCTTACAGGAGTGGCTACTGACTCCTCCAACTCATCCACCCAATTTGCAAATTCTCACAAGTGGGTTGAACTCCCACCTCCTAGGAGTAGCTTTACATTTTGGACCATGACCATTGGATGGGAAAATGCAAAAGTAAGCTGGGAGGCCATGTCCAGACCACAAGTTTCTGATCACTTGCCTAAGTCCCTGGTCACCAGATAGGAGTTCTGCTTTCTTACTTGAATTCTGGTCCAGTCCATACTTCATCTCTTCCTGAAAGGTGCCTGACTTTGTGACTGAGGTGGTGAGGACCTCTCCTCTCCCTGAAAAGCTCACCTCTGGTCCTGACTAGTGAAACCTGGTGAGAGGTGGGGTTTGAGGGAAAGGGAATTTGTGTCCAACTTCCTGAACTTTAACATTTAGGCTTAATTTATAAGAGTCCCTGTTACATTGGTTTAAAAAATGTCCTGTTGCCAGAAAATAAGCGTGATGTGAGCTGCTTGGTAGACTGGGCCATCAAGGGACCTAGAAAGTTTGCCCCAGCAAGAAGGAGGTGAGGGATTTCACGGAAAGATCTGCAACTAAGAGAGGAAGAATTCTAGTGTGAATTAGCCCTCCCAAAAGTAACTCAGGCAGGTCTCCAACACCAGTGAGTTTCTAAGCTTTTATTTGATACTGTAACAAACCCAACAGGATCACTTCTTCAAGCATGCAATTTAATAGCTCTCTTAAATAATTAAATCTCAATAGATAATTAATTATATAAAGCATTCAGCTCCATTTTACAATTATAATTGGTAACCTTATATACTTAAGCTTTTGCAAAATAGCCTTGAATCATAAAGAATATATTTGTATAAATTTTAACTGGGCAGAACTGCAAAAGTAGCCTAAATAAAAGAATATTACAGGCTCTGAGGTGTTGAGATATGAAAGATAATTTACTGTCCACAGCTAACAATGAAGAACAGAATTTGCATAGGGAAAAGTCTGCTGTTTCATCCATCAGTGCCTCACCTTATTTTTCATCTCAGGCCTGTTTTGTGCTACGAAGCCAGGGGCTAAATACATTTAATATGCATGCTGTTGCCATGTTGACATGGAACTAAGCAGCCTTGAAATGTTTCTTTGGGTACTTTGCGGAAAATCTAACCATAGTTAGAAATTAAGAAGGAAATATCAAAGAATGCAGGACTGATCAGCAAGTACTACATCGTGGAGTATTTAAACAAATTGTCAGATTTTTAAAAAACTGGGATGTATGATTGGTGGCTTAATTTTTATTTCAGAGGTTTATAATATTGCCTGAGCGGGGAAGAAACAAATGAAGACCTCTGAGGAGAGGATGAAGCGGCTGGCAAATAGAAGAAACAATGCTTGCATCCATTCAAGAAGGGGTTACAGGCTACCCCAAAAGACTGTGAGCCCAGTCCTGCTATGCCCAGGGCTCAGAGGCTACCACAGATCAACCCACCTTGCAGCAGCACCATTAAGATGGGCATCTCTAGAGCACAGTGTAATGTCACCAGCACAAACCCCAACACCCCCATGCAGAGGTCCCCATGAATATATTCTCCTTCAGCCCTCTCATTTGGAGGTCTTCCTCTTCGCTAAGAAATACTCGTCCCTCCACATGCTGCTGCCTTTTTCATTTTGACTGTATTTATCTGATCGTTGCTCTGGGAAAACAAAACAAAACACAGTGCAAAAAAACACCACCTAACACACCGCAGTGTATTGCATCACCCCATGATTTTGATTCCATCTTTGGAAGAACTCACTTTCTGCACACACAGAAAGTAAATATAGCAGGAATTTACAACTTAATAAATATATTTGGTATTCAAGGATATCAGCAAGAAGATCCTTGAGAAATTCTAGATGCTACATTCCCTTGCATTCAATCCAACACAGTGCCAAATGTCAGTAAGCAAACACGGTGCACGCTTTTCCAGAGACAAATCACAGAGAGGCATCCTTTGTAACCCATGCAAAGCCACAAGGATGTTTAAGCATCAAACTTGCTCTCACGCTCCCACTTCTCCAGCTGCAGAATGCGGAGGAAAGTATTCACACTCCTCTCACAGGAGTCTTGGGAGGGTAAGAGAACTTGCTGCTTGGGTGCCATGCTGTTAGGGATACGTAAGGAGAGAGAAAGCGGGAGGGGAAAATTTCACACATTAACAGGCCATTTGGCCAAATAGCTGGAAAATACTCAAGAAGGTGTCATTAGAAGCACTAGCTTTACATTACATCTGACCAGTTGCTCCAGCCAGCATCAGTGGGAGATGAGGACCATGCACAGCCACTAATGAGAGAGGAAATGCAGCAGAGAGAATTGAATGTAGACATTTACCATGATGGACCTACGGTGCACAGGGCTTGATTCCAGTTCCTAAAGTCTTCTTGTGTTTTTAGACCCATTTTTAATTGCTTTGTCTCATCAGGGAAAACAAGTGTGTGAGCTGCAGGTCTTTGTTCTGTAAACTTTGAAGTGCTAAGATAATATAAGTATTATCACTGCTATTTATTTCACACTTCGGTGTTTTGTTTCTCTTTCTCAATTGGTTTACGATCACTAATGTCCAAACTCTGTTCCCAGTTCTCTCTTTTACAGTATCACAGTATGTTTGGGATTGGAAGGGACCTCAAAAGATCATCTAGTCCAATCCCCCTGCTGGAGCAGGAATGCCTAGGTGAGGTCGCACAGGAACATCCAGGCGGGTTTTGAATGTCTCCAGAGAAGGAGACTCCACAACCTCCCTGGGCAGCCTGTTCCAGTGTTCTGTCACCCTCACTGAGAAGAAGTTTTTTCTCAAATTTAAGTGGAACCTCTTGTGTTCCAGCTTGATCTCATTACCCCTTGTCCTATCATTGTTTGCCACCGAGAAGAGCAAAGAGATAACATAATATGGCATCTAACGCAGTACACCACAGGCCATCCTCTCTCTTCTGAACATTAAAATCATGTACATAGCAAGAAGCAATCGTAACAATAGATGTATCTTTTATTCACAGATAAAAACTGAAGCAAGCTGTTATAATACATATTTCTACAAAGGATTTGAAAAAACCATAAAAAGGAAGATGATTAGAAAATATGATTCATTATGAAATGTGGTATTACATACACTATTAAACCTTTTCAAAAGTATTTGTTTGGCAACAATTTATCAATAGTTTCCACACTTAAGTGGCCTCCTTCAAAAAAGCACAAATCTCATGCAGCATGTATAAACTTGATCCTGAGGGTTTGCCTTCCTTAGAAAAACTGTAAAAAGATATACTATTTGTCTTAAAAGTTCAAAATGCAAATGCTATATTTATAGTCAAAACTATATAAAAATATGGACCTAACTTAACATTTACAAAAACCTTTTGTTCCTTTTTTTTTTGTTTGTTTTATGGTTTTGGTAATAAACATAATTCTCAGTTCCTGCAGTCAGAGAGGAAAAAAGAAAACCAAAACAAACCACAGAGCCCTTTGTAGACTTCCTCACGTTAGATTTATGACTCCAAAAAGACCAGATCTGTGATAAGTGAGGTTAGTAACCAAGGAAGTAGTTAAGCAGTTAATATATATCTATATATGTATATATAAAATGGAAAACAAACATTTCTTTTGATCTGAAAAAGTAATAATACAAAACCTGAAGGTAAAGCAATCATCTCAAAATGCCATAATACACCTTTTCAATAGATAAATGTTCATAAAAATATCTTGACCCCTAACCAAGAAAACAATTATAATACAATTTTAATTCTGCTACATAAAACAGCTTTTCTATGAAACAAGAAGGCAAGTTCAGGTATGAAAACATAATTTACTTATTGCTTTTGCTACAATGTTGTTTGTTTCTTTACATATAGTCATAAATACACTATACAGTATAAAATATTTTGTAGGAATACATTTTGTGGTCTGCTTAGGTTTGCTGGCTTTAATTCTAGCACCAAATACAAAAATGAAAATCAAATGAACTTTAAAGGCACTTCCATTGTATGTATGTTTGTTTGTTAATTAACATCTTGATTTGTACTAAATTTCTTTGCTTCCCTCTGGTAGAAGCAACACTTGATCCTACTTTTATCTTTGTATAGTCCAGGTCACATTGAGGCACCAAATGATTTATGAACATTCCCAACCCTCAGCTTTTTCTTTCTCTTAAAACATTCATTGTTGCTTTTTAGGCTTCACCTTCCTTCCTTCACTTCCTAGCTACTTAATCTCTTTACTTCATATCGGACGATCCAGCTTCACTTCCTTCAGTCCCTTGAAAAACCCCTCTTCAAACCTCCACTTCCCTCGCTCCATCTTGTGTATCTGTTATTCCAATATCGAAACATGTCACTATCATGATATGTGACTTGCAAAGATTAACACACTGTTCCAGTTCCTCTGTGACTTGTTCCAGTGCCTCCAGGTACTCCTGTGACTCCTTATCAAGATCAGGATCCACTTCAACTGTCAGACAAAAAATTACTGAGTAAGAGAAATAGGCCATAGCAAGCAATTATTCTATCACAAAGGAGCCAACAATCATAGAATAGTTTGGGTTGGAAGGGACCTTCAAAGCCCATCCAGTCCAACCCCCCTGCAATGAGCAGGGACATCTTCACCCAGATAAGGTTGCTCAGAGACCCGTCCAGCCTGGCCTGGAATGTCTCCAGGGATGGGGCATCCACCACCTCTCTGGGCAACCTGGATGAGTGTTTCACCACCCTCACTGTAAAAATATTCTTAATAACGTACAGTACAATTTTATTCCTCTTGAATTAAGAAATCTCTTTCATTTTGTTCAGTAGATGCAAAACTCTACCTTGAGGCTCCAGTTAAGCACAGCACTCAGTCTGTGAACAAATTTCAGGCCTCCATTTCCCAGCTATAATATGAAAAAGGAAACATTTTTTTCTTTCTTTGGAAAGATAATAAAAGGTTATATAAATTTTTAACATTAACAAGCACCACTGTGAGTCTCCACATTGTTTTGCTGTTTTTGTCTGGTTGTTTTGGGGTGGGGGTGTTAATTTCTGGTACTACTCAGCACTGAACAAATCCCGTATAACAGAAATTAGAATGGAGTCACAGAGTATTTTAGGTCTCAATTCAGCAAAATATGTTAGCAAGTGCTTCATTTTTTCAGTGGGACTGCTCACATGCTGAAAATTTGTTACATGCTGATCATACTGCTGTTTTTGCAAAGTACTTACAGTCTTCCTTCCACTTTTTTGGATCCATCATCAACCTGCACTTTGTCTCTTCTAACTCTTCCTTCAAAAAATCATGCTTTGCCTTCACTTCTCTGATTCTTTGCTGGCGCCTTTCTAGTATCTTCAGCTTGGTATGGAAATACATCAGACCCTTTTAAAACACAGAAAGACCATTTCATTCATCTCCCTGTTATGAACTGGCCTCCGACAGTTTGACACAAATTGCTCCCAGCTCTTTACTTCTTAGAGTTAGCAGGTGGGTTGCTTTGTTTGGTTGTGGGGTTGGTTGGTTTGGGGGTTTTTTAGGGTTTTTTTATTTGAAGTTTACATTAATGGATTCTAAACAAGAGGAACAGCATGCTACATCACTCGAGCATTTGTTGCACTTGTCTGAATTCGGAAACATCTCTAATACATTCTGAAATTACTACTATTTGTAGAGGATTTTTTTTTCTAGCAATGCAAATGATACGCACAACCTAACAGTACTGTAAGAGTTATATTTAATCCTAAAATCTTAAAAGCACTCCTACCTTCTCAACATCCGGGAAAGGCTATTATGAAAGAAATGGGAAAAAGGCATCAGAGGAATATAGAATTCTGGTCTCTAAAACAGAATTAGCTGAAGTGTTTTCCAGTTACAAGTAAATTAAACTCAGTGCATTCCTGATTTAATAGAATCTTGTCATTTACATGAAGAGTTAATGACCCTGCAGTTGAGGGAGACTAAGGTTTCATCAGCCAGACTAAGATTCTAAAGTCTTCTCATAATGTATTCATTGGTAACTTCGATTTATACCATCAGTCATGTTAGACACAATTAATTTTAGACAGTAATCATTTTCATTTTCTGTGTTAAGGGGACACCAACATATGAATTGTAAAATTAATAATTACAGTGCTTTAATTGCAATCAATTTTCTGAACACCATTCCAGCATTCAAGCAAGGATTCTGCGGGTATACTGTAATTTAAGTTGTCTACAAATGTTTTAAAATATGTGCTGACCTCAGTTTCCTCTTGTCTGTGTCGCTGTAATCGTTCCACATCATCTATCTCATAAACTTTAATTTCAAATGGCTCTTTTAAAGTGCCCGGCAAAGGTGGTAGATCAACCCATTGGCCAGTGACGCTGGGTTTTCTTCCTAGGGAGGCAGCATCAGGTAACGGAGCAGGAATCAGTCTACGACGCTGGAGACCTAAAATACAAAACAGAAGTGCTCCTCAGACTCTAGGAGACTACCAGACTGCAGATCGTACTGCAATGAATGAAAGATCTAGGTTCTCAGGATACTTAGGAAGAAATGCTTTCCTTGATCTTTTCCTTTTAGTAAAATACCCTCAGGCTGCTAACTGAGTTACTTCCTTAACAAAGTATGTTCCACTTGGTTCACAGATGGGAGAAACAGCAGTTCGCCCTGTGATTCTGTGAAAGCAGATGTCTGAGCATCAATTCTTTATTCCCTCCTTGCAAAAATGCTCAAAAACCTGAGTTAATTTTTCTTTGGTGGGCTACAGTGGTATTCATTACCTTGCAGTGTCAACGAGAGAGTAATTTCAAACCAATACTGATAACAGCAGATGAATGTGGAAATCTCCTGCTCCTCCAGTTAAAGTGAAGCAGGGCTACACATCATCATATCAGCTCTTTGCAAAGAGCAAACAGTTCCTTTCAGAACTACTACCAGTGTTTTAAGGTATGTATAGGGTCTGCATGGCCAGGTTTTGGTAGCAGCAGGTCTACGTGGTGGCTTCTGTGAGAAGCTGCTAGAAGCTTTCGCCATGTCTGATAGAGCCAACGCCAGACAGCTCCAAGACAGACCTGACACTGGCCAAGGCCAAGCCACCAGCAACAGTGGTAGCACCTCTGTGGTAACATATTTAAGAAGGAGAAAAAGTTGTTGCACAACGGCAACTGCAACCAGAAGAGAGGAGTTAGAATATGTGAGAGCAGACTCTGCAGACACCAAGGTCAGTGAAGGAGGCGGGGAGGAGATGCTCCAGGTGCTGGAGCAGAGATTCCCCTGCAGCCCATGGAGGATACCACACTGGTACAGCTGGATGCCCAAAGGAGACTGTGACTCCATGGGAAGCCCACACTGGAGCAGGCTCCTGGCAGGACCTGTGGCCCAGGCTGGAGCAGATTTTCTGGAAGGACCCCATGTGGGGACCCACACTGGAGTAGTCTGTTCCTGAAGGACTGCACCTCATGCAAGGGACCCATACCATAACAGGTTGCAAAGAACTGCAGCCCATGGGATGGACTCACGCTGAAGAAGCTTGTGGAGAACTGTCTCCTGTGGGAGGGACCTCATGCTGGCACAGGGGAAGAGGGTGAGGAGGAAGGAGCATCAGAGATAACGTGTGATGAACTGACCACAACCCCCATGCCCTGTCCCCCTGTGCTGCTCTGAGGGAGGAGGTAGAGAAATTGGGAGTGACGTTGAACCTGGGCAGAAGGGAGGGATGGGGGGAAGCTTTTTAAGATTTGGCTTTATTTCTCATTACCCTGCTCTATTTGATTTGTAATAAATTAAACTAATCTTCCTCAAGTTGAGTCTGTTTCTCCCATTATGGTAATTGGTGAGTGATCTCTCCCTGCCCGTATCTTAACCCATAAGCCTTTTGTTATATTTTCTCCCCAGTCCAGCTGGGGAGGAGGAGTGCTAGAGGAGCTTTGGCGGGCACCTGGCATCAGCTAGGGCCAGCCCACCAGAAGGTGCTAAATACCAGCAGTTTTCAATGCCTGTGGGATTTGGAAGCATTCAGAAGTCAGCAACCAACCAAGCTGAAACTTGAGCCACCTCTAATGTCAAGGCCTATCACCACCCATGTGCACCAACACTTAGTAGCTCAGAGCATGACAAAACTCCCCAATTCCCTATTTACAAACATCACCATACTGCCACCTTGATGCACCTGCTAGAGCTCAAGTTTCATGAATCAGAGACTGACCTCGGTCCTTCAAAAATGCTGGTATGTTTGTATACAACAGTAGGCACTTTGGTGTCCAGCATTTTTTTTTTAATTGTAAGTCTCTCTTCATTCTCTAAAAGGCTGATCTTTACACTATGTGTGTCAAGGATGAGTATATGCATAGAGATGGTGAAGCAATATTAACAAGGCTGCAATCTAATCCCTAGTAAACAGGAGGGCTGAAGGCCACCAGAAACAAGCTTAAATGTCACATGATAGCATTAAGTAGAAGCAGTTTTTGGGCAACTGGTGGCAATAAATTTAGTGCCTAACTTCCTTCTCTTATTGAAAACCAGTTCAGAGGTAAGGAGTCTTATTTCTTCCGGTCTCCTTACAAAAGTGAGCACATCGAACGGAAGAGACAGTGCTGCTCAGAGGTCAGTGCTGCCAAAATAACTTTGGGGCTAAGACCTCTACAGAAGACTTAAGTGCTGTCAGGTAAACGCAGTCACATAAATCCCGTCACGTAAACCTCATCACAAACTTCAACATGAAATGGAGACAAAATCCCAGCAAGTACCCCCAAGAGCAACATATCTTAATAGACGCCAGAAGAGTTACCTGCTTTACATATTCTTAAGAAAAACTTCTCTAATTCTTAATTGCATCCTTGCTAATTTCTAAGTAAAAAGAATAATCACAATGGGAATATTTTGGAAAGAGGAAGACTTGATTGAACTTCTACACCACCTATTCATCATTCTCACAACCACAATTCAGTTAGCCTGAATCACGACTGTAGTCCTGCCTGCTGAAATCACCCACTGTAACTCTGGTTCTTAACCACTTTGGTGACAGCAGGATCCCTCTGAAGAGGACAACAAACAGACATAGTCAAACACACATACTAAGCAGACAGACTTCATATCCTTCCACTGTATCAGCCAGGGTCAACATCATCTCTCCAAAGATGAAGTTAAAGGATAAGGGGACAAGGCTTCCAGTAACAAGTATGGAAGTAGCATCTGTCCCTAAATCCAGAGACTGCATGACTCCAACATAGTTTGGAGCAACACAGGCTACTCCAAGAATCTCTAACACTTTGCAAATATTACGATATATTTTAGGCCATAACAGGTCTGAACCAAACATTTATTGTAAGAAATATTTCATGACCTTCCTAGGAAACCTCATTTCATGTATAAAACACACTATTGTCTCAAAGTCTACAGCACTCCAAAAAAGTACGACATAATTTACTGATATAAAGCAATTTCAATTGGAAAAAGAAATAGTTCATCATTTTTAAAGACCTTATAAGCATTTCCTGGGGCAAAACCAAATACAAATCCATCAGTGGGTAATGCCTTCTCAATACATGTCCAACTTATATAGCTGTTAATATTGATTTGTAGGAAAGGTTTAAGAGGTTGATATGCTATGGAAAGAGAACTGCAGTAAACATTGCACTGACTTTCCAAAATTATTTATCACCTGCTGAAGCAACTCAGTTTCTTTGACCAGAAAGCACCATGAGATCTACATCAGTTTAACTCATTTGGTTTTACTGCCAGAATTGCGCATCATGGGTGTCTACAGGGACTGCAATAACTACCGCTTTCCAACCAAAAGCTCAGATTCAGCGCGTTGCTGATATTAAGTTGCTACTATATTTCCAACAGTCAGTACGCTTACTTGGGTTGCTGAATGAGGCTGTTGGTCATTAGCTACACAGCACTAACTGCCACTGATGCTTTACGACACTACAAGACTCCAACCTAGATCACTAAAAATTAATAATGTAACAGGAGTCATATGAGCCCGTTTTTGAGCTGGCTACAACTAGTGGCACTTAGATGAGCACCACCTGCGAAAGCCATATGGAAAGGCACCAGAGAGCAGGAAAGGGACCTGGCCCTCGTGCGCCCACCTTCGCACAGTGTAGTCGATGCACCTGCCTTGCACAGCAGGTGAGCCGGAGCCACCTCTTCTGGGCAACTCCCCCAGTCAGTTTTCTATTGCCTGTGGTATCCACATGTACACTCTAAAATTTCTTTATAAAAACACTATTACAGTACAATACAATAATTTTGCAATTAGCAGGTAGCATTAATGTAAGAGCTGCTGCATGTTACGTATGCACCCTACTGCTCTACCCCTAAGCCTTACCTTGGGTGATCCAAGGCACATTCAGCAATCCTCATAAATTCACACTCTTCTTCCCTCTAGGCCTATTCCCTTGTTTCCAAAATATATTCCCAGCCCATCTCACTGAAATTCCCTCACAGACACCTGGCAGCAGAGCTCCTCCTCCCCTCACCACCAGTCTTCCCCGACACTCACTCGATCCTCACAAAAAACTCATCAGCAACCATCTAGCATTCTCATTCTTCCCAACCCACCCGTAACACCCTCCTATTTTGGGCCACCCTGGTGCCACACTCACTGCCAACCCTGCTGAAGGAGGAAGGAACGTCCCCCCATCTGCCAGCAGCCACCTGCTGCCTCCTCCCTCGCAAGGAGGCTGCCGGCGCCCCGGGGTGCCCAGCGCCTCCCCAGCCCTCTCCGCCACAGCACCTGTGTCACACCTGGAGCTGGAGCTTTGAAGTGAAATAAATGACAGGTAGCTGCTGTCACAGCGATATGCATGCACACACAAGTGCATGCAGGCAGTCCACCCCTCCATGCTTTGAGTTTCCCCCAAACCTCCCCTCCCTGTCAAGAGATGCCATGAAACCCGCCCCCATCCCCAGGGACACGGCAGTGGACACCTGGTCACCTTCCCCTTTGCTCCTTACCCGTCGATCGTTTCTTGGGAGACTTAAGGCTCCTCATCCGTCCTGGCGATGACATCCCGCTTTCGCTCATGGAGTCGTGTGCTGAAGAGGCGCTGCCCGTGGCCTCGCTGTCCCGAATCATGCTCTCGTAGCCACTGCTGCCCCCACTGTGGTAAAACAGAGCCGTCCTCCCCATGGCTGGCGGCAGCTCCCCGCTTAGGACACTGCTGTTGTCACTGCCATGCCCACTGCTGTACCGCTGAGGCCGCCGGGGCGCCGTTATCTTGCTGTATGGAGATGGCAGCACCGGGATCTGCGACTTCTCATCGCTGAGGTTAATGCCGCTGTCGTTGCCGCTGTCGGAGTCGGTGGAGCCTCGGAAGTGGCCCGCCTTGGCAGAGCCACCTGACACCAGCTCGTTCACGCGGCTGTTGGCCGCCCTCATGGCCTGCTTGGTCCCCATGATGGTCCCTCGGCCAGGTTTGCTGCTGACAGCCTGCACAGAGCGCGGGGCCATCTTCCCGCCGGGGGCCATGCCAGAGCCCTTCCCTGCGGGCTGCGCCAGGGACTTCACAGAGGAACTGAGAGACTTTGACCCGCTGGCAGAGAGGCACCGGTTTTTATTCCCGTTCGATTGCACCTTCTGGTTAGCTGTGGGTTTTGCCTGGCTGTTTTTACCAGGCACAGGGGCAGTAAAGGGTGGTGGTAAACCCATACCAGAGGGAACAGGGGGGACCCCCAGCCTGGGGACGGAGCGTCCTGCCCGGCTGTTGCTGGTGCTCCCGTTCTCCCTCACCATACTTGTTTTGCACCCAACCGACGTCAGGCTGTCACACCTCTCCAGAGACATGTGACTCCCGTAACGGTGCACGGCTTCACTCTTCGACACCTTCGCCTTTAGGCTGGACGTCATCTTGGGCAAAGAGTGGTCTCCCTTCAGGCTCATTTTGCTGCTGGCACTGTCGCTGAAGTAAGACCCTGCTTTCAGCCGCAAATCTGCATCGTCTTCAGCCTTTGGCACAGCAGCTCTGGCAAAGTCCAGGCCAGAGGCTTTTCCCCCACTATTGCCCAGACCAACAGGTTTCTGCTCCAGGCTCGATTTGCGTACAGGAGGCGTTGGAGGTGTTGTCCCACCTGGCCTGGACAACATGGGTGTCTTCTGCGGAGCACTCTTCTTTCCCAGCGATGATTTTAAGCTGCCAGTGGCCAAGGGAACATCCGAATTCCCTCGGGTCACGGCCTCTGACAAAGTACTGTTGGCATGTGACACTGGCATCACTCCCAGAGTGGTGGCTCCTCTCTTCAGCTGTGGCATCTTCATTGCAACTTCTGACTTCTTTGCAGCTCCACTGGAGGATTTGCAGACCATTTCGCAACCATCCACAACCCTCTGCGAACAGGCGAGCATAGTCTGCGATTTTGTTGGCCCTGGTGCTGTGCCAAAATACTCGGCAGCCTTTCCTGGCTGCTTCTCAGTACCAAATGCATGAGATTTTTGACACAGCAGTGAGTCCACAGGTTTTGCTTCCGACTGATAATCGGTGCGCAACAGCCACGGATCTTCAAATATACCATGTGGATTCTGCAGCTCTTTATAACTGAGGACAGTATTATTGTGGATTGGAGACGAGGTAGTTTTTGTTTTCCTAGGAAGACTAGAATGTATTGTTTCTATCACAGGCATATCACAAGAATTAGTAAATTTTATTTTTACTGGCTGATCAGTGACACAAAAAGCACTTTTTATCTGAGACGCTTTGGTAGTTTCAGAGACTTGAGGGTTTTTGCTGATGCCTGAGGACAGCTTGCTGGAACTCAAGCTCTCACTCTCCAGTTCAGAGAAGCAAAATCCACTGTCGTTTAGAGTGCTTTTCAGGGGGATGGATAAATGGGATGAATCCAAGTTGAAGGGTTCCTCAGACTTATTACAGCTGTAAGACGACTGTGCGACAAAACTGTCACTGGACTGGGCTCCATCACTTTCGATTGTACAGATGCTGACTTCACTAAGCCACGAACTGATGGAGGAACGTCTGCTGCTGGTAAAGGGATCCTTAGCAAAGGGCACAACAATATCAATATTTACACCAGTAGAAGTCTCCTGTGAGGTATAAGCATCAAACTCATCATTTATGCTGCTGATAATACTGACTGGCCTTGAACCCGATGCAAGAGCCTGAAGGGAGCAGTCACTGTTAAAGCTAATGATACTGGAAGGTCTTCCATTATCCACAATCCCACTAATGGATAGTTCTTCCACCACAGTGAAAACAAGCTCATCCTCTCCATTCAGCTCAACAGGCTGCTGCAAAGTCACCGTGGTGGTTAGTATATCCCGATCAAAACACTTCCCTCTGAACGCTGACCTGAAGCTGTGTACCTCTATCGCACCTGACTGATTCTGGGGGTTGCTACCAACCAGGAATGTGCTTCCTACGGGGTTTTGCTCAGGTTCATTTCCTATCTGCTTGCTCATTCCCACAGGAGGAGTTCGAACTCCACTGCTATTGTCCAGCTCCAAATTCTCAGCTTTGGAGCTTGGCACTTGCTCTTTCTGCTGCAGAGGTGGAGGTGCTGGGCTTGGCAAGGGTCTCTTTGCATGCAAGGGCTTTTCCTTAATGCCACATTCAGCCGGGGCTTTATTCTGCTCTGGATTTCTTGAAGGGCTACACCTCGAGGACAGCAGGGAATCGATGATTGTCTCTCTCCCTCCCTCCAGTATCGAGTCTATTATTTTGTTGTCAGCTCTGCTCTGTGGCTTGGAATGCTCTGTTTTCAATTGAGGTGTGCTCTTTTCGTGACAATTGCCATTGCCACCCCTTGGAGCAACAGCCTGGAAAGGAAGGTTATGTCCTTTTTTGGGAGACGCAGTTTCTTGTGGAACTGGTTTCTTAAGTCCTCCAGAAGGAGAAGATATTTTATCCTTTACCAGCTTAGACTGTGAATTTTCTGTACCTCCAGGGACTGGACTACAATTGGACACAACAGACATTTCTCCACAGGCAAATCTGATAGGTTCCTCACTTCCATCAATGCACTCCAACCTTTCTTGCAGTTCAGCAAAAGTGTTGCATTTAAAATGGTCCTTGTCAGAACTCCTACCAACAGCGGAATTGTCTTTATTTCTCTTTTTATTTAGGGATGGGATGATAGGAACAAACTCTGGAGGACCTTCATTATCTGTCAATTCCCTGTCAGACAAAGCTGCACCATTGGGACCAACATAGATGACAGTATCACAAGACTGTTCACTACTGGAGGAATAATCAGGATCACTAGATATACTCAGGACAGGAAGGTCAGGATCAAGGGCAACAGTTCGTGGGTGGAATGGTCGCAAATGGGGCGGTCTTCGGACATGTCCTTCTTCACATGAACTCTCTCCTCCAGACGAGCTGGAGGCATACTGCAAATTATCAGTAAGAGAAAATATATAAATACTAATTGACATATAAGTGTGTATATATATGCTCATATAATTGACTAAAAGGTCAGGTTTGCTATATACTCTCTGCTTTGTGTATACTATCACAATTACATCTGGTGTAAAAATGTTAGAGTGTGAATTAAAATAACAAGGTCATGCTACATAGATTTTACTGTATAAAGAGTAATATAACAATCACACCTTTTCAGATAATTCCCATTAAATATTATGTATTGTCATTCTCCTCAACAGTTTTCTGTTCCTTCCTTATTGGTTTTTAATTAATAGGAGCTTTTGAGATAGTTCCATATATAAGCAAAGAAAGAATACGTGTTTGGAACAAAAAGAAGGGAATTTCAGGATTAAGGATTGGGGGTGGGATGATGGCTCAGTGCCAAGTCATTTGTCAGTTCCTCTCCTGAGCTTTCATGCATTTTGTATTACTTCTTACCGCAGAGAAATCCCATGCTCCCCCACTGAGAGGTTAGGAAAACTCATTTTCAAATGAATTAATTGCTGCTTGTTTGTGAACCAACCTTGGATTTCTTCTTTCTCATTCGGTGGATTCGTGATGCAAGCTGAATGGTGGTGAGAGTTTCTGCATAACTGGCTGGGGAGTCAGAAATATGCGCAATCATAGTAGTTCTGCAGTTGATGTTCCCAAGTGATTCCCTCAACAGCATTGTCAACTTGTTGTCCCTGTGTTAAAAATGAGAATGCTGAGATGGCTTAAAAATATCACAATCTTGTTTTGCAGATTTTTACATCACAGGCTGTGCTTTCTCTCTCATAGGATATATGCATGTATGGTACATGTAGATAAGAAATATGCTCGTATTATTTGACCACACTTGAAATGTCTCGAGATGTACATACACAAAGATACTACCAAATTGATTATTTATCTACATGTGTAGTTGCATTATGGTATGTCATTTTATTTGTTACTTAGACAACTGTAAAATAATTGATAACTACTTTAGTTATGTCAGGTTTAGCTCATATTACCCCAAAAGCTCAGGAGTGCTGTATTTTTACCTGTGCAGACTTAGTACCTGGATAGCTAAGCTCTGTGAGCTCTATGCAAACAATTTTGATAAGAAGAAAAAAGTCAACAGAAATGGTAAGAAAACTCTAAACAAATATAACAATGTTAGATATCAGAAGTACATTATCAGCGCCACCTGAACTAATCTACTTTCCATTCTGCCTGCTGAGCTGTGCTCTGACATAGCAAATGGAAGGCAGAATTTCTCTGTGAAGGCTTTCCTGGACAGCAAACCTGACAAGGCAAGTGACATTTTGTCACTTGGGGACACTTTGGTCCCCAAGACATCTATCCCCAGAGTTCCCTGAAGGCAGCTTCCTACTGCCCACCTGAGCTGGCCCAACATGTGGGAAGTACGGTCATATCCCTGCTTACCAAATAATGGCAGGTGACACAGTTGAAGATCTGCCCTTCCCTATTCTAACCCATTCATCCTCTACTCTCATCCACAAACCTAGCAACTAGCCTGAGGAAAATATCTTTCTGCCTAATACAGAAAGAAAGAACACCTGTTTGAAATGCAGCAGTAGATAAATATGTGAAATGACACGATTGATAATGAAGGCACAAAGTTATAACACATAAAGACAAGCAGCAATTAAATTTAAGGACTGAAAGCCAAGTTCTGGTAAGGGTGTTTACAATGTGGCTGTCTTCTTTAGGTTGGGCTTCCCACAGGTGTGTTTGACATTTTATTGTCAAATACACTCTGCAAAAGACCACACCTTAATGTTCACCTCCACTAAACCACATGGTGGTCTTTTTTTTAAATTGAAAAGATGTATCATTCAAAAAGGCGAGGAAAAATAACAACCTTTGATGATCACACTTGATAAGCTCTCTAGTATTTTCTGAAATTTCAATACAATTTTTGAATTTGGAAAAGGGAAAGAAAATCCTATGAAATTCTGACATAATTGTTTACTAATGTCGAGCTGGTTGAGACTGCTCTGAATTCCAAACCCAGGAAGCAAAGAAGAGATAGAAGAAAAAAACATTTTGGCCATTTTCCCCTGTCTTTTTCGACAATTTAACCCTCCCCAACATTTCACCCAAACTGAATATCTATCAATATCCATACAATTTTTACTCCTGTAATTAGGAATTTCCTGTTACTATGTGACATTTTAAAAGTTGTGTGTGTGTATATATATACATATAGACAGGTAGATAAATGGATACATGTATCTGTAATATACAAGTGACCTTAAGTTAAGAAGACAGATCCTTCTCCGACAGAACTTCAACTTCATTTTAGGTAAAGAGTAAATTGTTGATGCAATTCATTGCTAAAGTAACACCAACCACAAATGTACGATAATGCAGACAATAATTCACTTACTTATATGGCACATGCTTAGCACCATTAATTAAGGCCAAAATTACATTGCCCAGGGCAGAGAGGGACAGACACAGAGAACCTCCTGCATCTCGACTCTTGCTCAGCACTTTTTCGCAGCTCCCCAGATCAATGAGATGCAAACGGCTGCGTCCTCCAGACACTGAAACAAAAGGGGGGAAACAGTTGTATGTCATGTTCTTGCATGGGCTCAAGCCAAACTTGGTATTCAAAATGTATTCAAATGAGGAAAAAAAAAGAATACAGCACGGGATAATGACCAAATTAAATATTAATAGTAAGGAAATGAGATATTAGCCACAACTACCAAAGCTAAAGGTGACTTGGCTGGCTTGAGGGTTCACTTAATTTTTTTCTTTTTAAGTTTATTGCAAATTATTGTTTAAACTAACCCAAAACCCACATCATTTAAAAATAAACAATACAGTAAGAAGATTCATACTTCCTCCTTTGCCACTCTTCTCCATGCGATACTGGTATATGTGAAGAGTAAAAAGCATATGTGAATTCCTCCTGTCTTCTTCCTCGCATTCAGGTTTGCTGGTACTTCTGGCAGCAATTGCAGCATCAAGGAAAAAGGCAGCTTTCTCTGCTGTGGGGGCCCTTAGCTCACTTTGGTTTTGAAGCTTGAATATAAACAAGAAAATGACTAATTAGCACAGGGGCGTTCTTTTTTATTATTTTTCTGCTGAATTGTCTAAATATCTAGGGCACTAAAAGAAACAAATATGTACACCATGGGAAAACAGCATATAAATTAAAAGCAATAATTTTTTTTTATTGTCTCAAAAGTTGTCATAATTGTTGCCAGATAAAAAGAAATAAAAAGCAGAAGAAAGTCAGGCTCAGAAAAATCTATGTTGTGATATCCATTATACCTGGGTTCCGCATATTGGATCTTCTCTCAGATAAACCCCAGGAGACTGGCCATCCTGAAGGCTGCCAGTGGCTACTTCAGCTAACAAATCCTTAAGGTTTTCATCTTTGCCACTGATCTCCACCGCAGATACTCTAATAGAGAAACGAGTCCCAGTTTTTTCTTTACGTTCATTGATTAATTTGAAGAGCCAAGAAATTGCACAGGGGATGATACCAAGGCTTTGTGTGGAGCTATCCTTCCCAATCATGGTAAAAGATTTTCCTAGAATAAAAAGACAAACATTAATTTAATTCACCTTTCTTGTACAAGACTCTTCGTATCACCACTGTACATTATATGCAATGCCACGTGCTGCACAGAAAATGGGAAAGAACAGATACAAAAATGCAAGTATTTAATCATTAATCTGTTACTATTTATTCAATTAGTTTTCCATTTTTGTAACTCAGACCCACAGCAAATTAATGTTAAAAGCATCTCTGATCTTTTGATTTTCATCACAATGCACCTATATAAACTTGCTCTTGAATAAGCTAATCTGATGTTACACTTTACCTTTTCAAATTAAAACTTACAAGCCCAGTGTAGAAATAAACCATAATAAGTTTGCAAAACTAATTAAAAAGAAATTCTAATCTATTCATATACTCCAGGTTTATTGTTCCAGGAGCTGACAGCATGTAATTACCAGACTGACATAGTAATTAACTGTAACGAATTTGGGAGCTCACCAAGCTTGACATGACCAAAGCAAAATATGCAACCATCTGCACCATTCACAACAGACTGGATTACTTCTGCTACTGTTCCAGAGCATACCTCAGCCTGAAAGAAAGATTTGAGATAAATAAGTAAAAGAGCATATACTGCTATGGTTTTTACTGTTCTTCTGTAATGAAATGAATGACTCAATATTTTTGAGGTGCAATATTCTCCCCATTTTTATGGCACCAGTCCTACTATTTTAGAAACTATGCTATCTTAAAAAATAATAAAATATGCTACTACAGCCTAAAATAGTTTGCAGTTCTATTAAACCAATTCTCTTGGAATATTGATTCTATGACTAATGTAGCAAACTGAATGCTATCCAACCAGGCTTCCTGCTGGTATAATAGCTTAGCCAAGGCTATTCAGCAATAGTAGCAACTCCACTGAAATTAAGCTACTCAAGAGTGCTCACAGGAATTAAAAAGACATTTATACGGGAGAAAATGCATTAAGATCCCTGAATAATACTTCATTGTATCACATCTTCCTCTTCCACGGGAAAAAACATCATCAATAAAGAGAATTTGCTAAAATATTTCAGTGTACTAGAACCAGTTTATCCACGTCAGTGAAGGTTTCAAGTATACAATAAGATCATCTATTAAGTACAGCAACTGGGGCCCAGGGGAGAGGGTTGGTGTAAATATGTAACTGCAGTGAAAGGAAAGGCTCTGTCTGCAGGTGCATGGCAGCAAGATTGCCTCGAGCAACAGAAGGAACACCACAAACAGGCCACTCAACAGGCCTACAAGGACCTGAGCAAGCCCAGCACAAACCAGGGGTCAACCACCTGAGGGACTGGTGCCAAAACCAGCAGAGAAGCAGGATGTGACTGGCCACCTTGTAGTAGGGCTGGCAACACAAGTAAGAGAAAGCCACCTCCCGTTCTGGACTAATGTTGAGATCACTGCTACACTTCTGCACAAAAAAACAGCCTCCTCATGTCATTACCATAGCTCTAGGTACTGATGTGCGTGGGAGGTTATTCTGCATCTTTAGAGTTTAGCTAGAACTTGGACCTCATAAATATTTTTGTATGTCTACTTTGGGACCCTAAAAAATAAACAAAACCCTAGCAGAAGATCTGAGGGTAAGATTCTGAACGAGATTTTGTCAAGTTTTCTCAACATTAATGTATCATTTTCATCTTGGATGTTTTGTGGTGTACTTTCACTCTATTTTTTTTTTCAGCAGTTCAAACTTGAAGTAGTTGTTCATATGCTGCTGAATTTGGTCTTCTTTTTCAAGCTGTTCTAAGATTTTTTTCTGAACCAAAGATTTTTTCCCAGAAGGAATTTTCAGGTGTCCATTGAGTACAATTTCACCAAATTTACTGCAGCCCTCAATCCTCTCAAATACCAGCCATGCTGCCTGCATATCAGATTTCAGGTCTGGGGCTACTGCTGTACAAATACAGCCTTTTGCGGGCCAAAAGAAAGACATGCACCACCACCACCAGCAAAACCATCACAATAAAATAACCAGTCAAAAACACAGTATAAAATAAACCAGAAAAGGCAAGGAAAACATAAAACCTCTCTAAGTGTTTCAGTATGGCAATCCCACAGGGTTAGCTGTATCTCTTCTCCTAACAACAGCATTTAGTTTAATGTTAAGCACATGTTCATTTCCCATTGAAAGCAGTGGGGAAGGACTTTATTTCAGTGACATCAAATAGGTTAAAACCTAACCGGATGGAAAAGTGAATTTCAAATTGGCTGTGTGTCTTTCTCTAACAAGAGAAAACGCAGGAATACAATTTAGTCAGCAAATTCATCTCCCCAGCTATTACTCCTTAATTTTACATCTATGTAAGAATTTACCCACTTGCCTAGTAATTACCATGTTTTTTCCCAGGCATTAAGGCAACTCATTCAAATAAAATTCCCCAGAAACAGAAAGAACACTTAAGGCAATCAAACTCAGTGGCCATGAGAAGACTCAGGAGGTTTACGCAAGTGACTCCAGTACCTGTGAAGCATCCTGGGGGAAAACTGCATCAAAGGCAAACATCTTTGGGACAGCAACAACTCCTCTCCTGTGACCTGCGTTGGAAGGCCCACTTGCCGCTGGATCATAAAATGTGATTTGCTTTTTTCGTGGGTCTACCTTTAAGAAGGACATGGATTCAGATGTTTCATGTGCTCCTTGAGAGGGACAAATCCTTACCATCACTTTCACCTGCAAGAATTCAGAAGAAAGTGGTAACTTGAGTTGTCAGCTACAGATAAACACATGCAAAGCATTCCTCCCGAACCCATTCTCCCTCCCATGACATGCTCATTTGTAATATTTAGGTGTGTCAGTACAACCGTGGGACAAAACCAGAGCGAGATTTTCCAGCCTGGTTTCCACCCTGGGGTCTGCACCAAACTAGCTTTTAAAGGTACACTTTGTCCCCTCAGTTGACTCTGTTCCAATTTTACCATTTCAAATTATACACAGCTGATCTGCAGGTATAATGCACTCTAGATTCAATACTATGCCTAAAGAAAGGGAAACTCTTAGTCTCCTACCTTTCAAGCACTTAACGTGACTGAAAGCACAAAGCAATCCACGCTGAAAATCAGTCTGAATAATGCAAGCCTCAAACAGCTGCCTAGTGCATTCAAACTGAACTAAATCTAGAAACTTTCAATTCCTGGTTCACATTCTCCTAATACAAAGGTGCTTCTCTTATAGCTTTCCCAGGCAGATGCCTTTATGCTGTCATTGCTAGGCTCTTCGATGCTTAGTTGCAGATTTAATTGAAGTCTCAAAGAAGGGAAGAAAAGGAAAAAAAGCATTAAAAGGTCAAAAAGCTTGAAAAGAAATCACTCACAAAGTAGATTTCTATTGCAGCATTGCAAATGCCAATTTCCTACACATGGTGTTTTAAGACAGCATTTTTAGAGAGCTCAGACACGTTAGCTGTGATTTCCAAAGCAGCTTATAGGATCCAAGTGACAGGGTCTCATGGAAGTTCAGCAGAGGTTGCACACTTGCTTCTTTTAAGCTTCCTGGAAATCACACTCTTACTTTGAGAAACTGAAATATCGCCTCACACTCACTTACGACCATTTATCCTTATTAAATGCCCCCAGGTCAGAACCAGCATGTTTTATACAGCTTGCAGTGAAGTAAATGACAATTACAGGCACAGTGAATCACTTTGCTGATCTTCAATTCTGCACTGCCCGGAAGATCAAGCTTAAGAGAAAAGCAGTGCTCAGCCAGAGTGACTTTCTGTGGCCAATATGAAATGTTTCAATAACAAGCTGAACTAGACTGTTATCTCCTTATTCAAATACCAGACAATTTTCACACCACCAATGTTAACCATGTAGTATCACCGGGTGAAGAGCCTCCACAGCTGTAACGTACCACAGCCAGCAGAGCCAGAACGATTTCCACCCAGAGCACCTATGAGGAGCTTCATCTTCTGCAATGCAACTACTGACCAACAAAACACCCACTAATTTTACAGCACTTGTATCTGATTTGGAAGGAGTCACAGATAGCAAACCCTCTGCTGCAAATCTGGCAGGTGAACCCTCCAAACACAGAGCAGGCAGATGCTTGTGCATGAGTCAAGTCCTCCACCAGCCCTGAGCTGGATGTTGCATGGGGAAGCTGAATTGGAAAGCATGCATCTCTGATAAAGAATGATCCTCCTTTTCAGTAACTTATTGTCGCCAATTTAACCTTAAATGTGCCAGGACAATTTGACTCCTCTTTACTATGTTCCAAGAACATCATTTCATTAAAATGTTGTGCACTCACTACACTGACACACTTTTGTTCGTTTTTGAAAAAAAAAAAAACGTGTTTTGCAGTTGGCATCTCCCCATCACTCCTGTATCCAGAGAAATAATGTCAAAGGCAGAACCAAGGCTGAAACACTACTCCAACAAAGCACAACATGGGAAATTCAGATACAAGGTGATGGCATACACACCTGCACCCAGTGGGTGCAAGTGACATGTGGTGTCCAAGCCAGGATGATCCACAGCAGACCGGTGGATGCAGAGGAAGCACTGAACTGTCCCTACTTTATCACCTGGGGACAGTGGGGAACATCAAGATCTCCCTGGCGTCCTGAACCGTTTCATATTTCCAGTTCCTCCTTTCTACAGGGGCTAAGCTGCACACAGGCATCTCTGCACAGTTCCTCAAGCACCCTCACAGAAAATATTTTCCATAAAGGGGCTATAAAAGCTTTTCCTCCACATTTTTTCCAAACAAAGAGCATAAGAAACAACCGATCCCTCCAGTAAACACTGCAGGAGGCTCCACCAAAGGTAGCAGCAAATTCTTCCACTGACACAAGCAGTCCCCTGATTTCAACACTTTCTTTTATTTCCCCTTTTCACAGTGATATGAATATGAAAATACAGTCCCAGAAAATAAGCAAACCTTAGAATAAATGAAACAGCTGCTTTAAAAGCAAAGTGCATCAGAGGTGACACACTCAAGGCTGTTTCCCCATAAAAGCTCCATGAAGCCAGCTTTGTGTATTAGCCTGCTAGCTCAACCTTGACACGCTACCAAGGTGCTCAGTAAAATACGTACCCTCAGGGAAAAAAAAAAAAAAACACAACACCACACACCTAAATATATATATATATAAATACAAATTATACAAATGCCCACTTCAGGGGGTCACTTGATTAAAATGAATTTTAAAATATATGCTGTTTTCAAAGCACTTCTCTAAACAGTCCTTTCTGCTCTCTCTTCCACCTATTATTAGATTATAGCAGCCAGAGCTCAGATAAGGGAAAATTGGTTTGCCCCTGACCTAAACAGCAAGTTACCTCCATCGGAGCATTGCTCCCCATAACAGAAAGATGGCTTCACCCCCAGAAAAACCTTGTGTGTCAAATCAGCTTTTTGAAACCACCTCTCTGAAGTAGAAAGATACTAAAACAGCTTCCCATAATGGATCAGATCCCAAACTTAACAGGCCTCAAGGGTCATCTTCATTTTTTACAGTGAAAGTGAGCTTTCAAGACAAATGGGAGTAGGGGGAGAAAAGCAGCTCAAGGGAGTTCTTCTTTCAGTGTTTCATGTGTAAAAGCTGATTTGCAGAACAGAAAAATACTGATTTCAAATTTAGTTTATCTGCCCATTAAATCTGTCTGTAAGTGATGCCTACGAGAAATTGTAGGGTTATAATGTGTCGCACTCATTCATGCTGCTGAGCCAGATTTCGACTTCATTTGAAAATGAAGTAGAAATGCTCATGAAAGTACCAACAAGCGCAAAGATTTCTCCAACATATCCCTTCACAACAGCAAAAACTAAGTGCAGTCAGATCCTGAGTGCACATACATGCTTCTAAGTACATAAAAGAAAGGTTTGGTGTTACACTATTTATTCTTCTCACACTTCTTGCCCTGCTGTGTTTCAGGACAAATCTTAAGTGATAGCTTTATATTCTCAGCTCTGCAGTTCATCCCAGTACTCTTCTGGGATAAGTACTGCAGAAAAAGCAGGATACTATAGAGCCAGCGTGGTTCCTGCCTTAAGGATCAACTTAACCGCATCTTCTCCTGGGTTTCTTTATCTAGTTCTCATACAAAAGTCATGTTCACCTGTAGAGACAGCAACATGCAGTACAGGAAATCATTCACATACAAGGGCTTGCAGTGAGGGAAGAATTCAAGAAAACATGGCAACCTACAAATTTAAAAGTAAATTTGGCCTATAACCGGGGAGCATAGCAGCGATACCTGCACTGCACTCTAATGCTTTTATTTGCTGATGAAAATGAAGGACTAGAACTAAGTGCAATAACAGGCCGAGAGTTGGGGTTGTTCAGTCGGGAGAAGAGAAGGCTCCAGGGAGACTGTATTGTGACCTCTCAATACTTAAAAGGGGCTTATAAGAAAGATGGGGACAGATTTTTGAGCAGGGCCTGTTGCCATAGGACAAGGGGTAGCAGTTTGAAAATAGAAGGGGGTGGATCCAGGATAGATATAAGGAAGAATTTTTTCACAATGAGGGTGGTGAAACAATGACCCAGGTTGCCCAGAGAGGTGGTGGATGCCCCATCCCTGGGGCATCCAAGGCCAGGCTGGACAGGGCTCTGAGCAACCTGATCTGGGTGAAGATGTCCCTGCTCATGGCAGGGGTTGGACTGGATGAGCTTTGAAGGTCCCTTCCAACCCAAACCATTTAATGATTTTAAAACATCCATTTCAGGCCTACTCTGGATCACACCCCTTGTGGGCAGTTATTCAACAATACAGCCAGTTTCTTGGGCTCAGCTCAACCTGCAGCGGTGCCAGCTACTGGGAACACTTGCACAAAGCATAGAAGACACAAGATAAGGAATAGGGAGAATGAATGAAAAAATGGAGAACAAGACAGAAAAGAGCTAAAAGGAATGGCAAAGGGGAAGGAATGGCATGAGAAAGAACACAAAAAAGACAAGATAATACAAATATGGTAAAATTCCAGAAAAGTCATCTTAGGCTCAAGATGTCTGTGCCCTGACCACTTCTAGACCCCTTCAGGAGATCTAAGATGGCAAATCCATCCTGTGATGGGGTGACCCTTACTGCTAGAACTGGGCATTTTTAGGAACTCCATTTTTTCTCCTCTTTTTTGTATTTCTTCTTCAATGTCACAGAAAGATGCAAAATAAGGAAAAGAATTATGAATGGAACTTTATCATTATCAAGGATATTTTAACGAGGATGTTGATAGAAAAAGAGAATATATTTGTTCAACTTCTGCAAATGAAAATAAAATAAACACAACCATCACAATACTTGTACATTATTAATATTTTTCTCAGTGCCTGAAGACATCCTAAATCATGCAAACCACTGAAGTATCTCATTAATTAGCCAACTCTAATCTGGTGGGTTTTGTACACTGGGGGTTAACATTCAGCTGCTGAGGTCAGCAAAACTGCTGAAGGAAACCCTATGAAATTCAAAAGTGTTTGGGAAAAGAAGATGGCTGATACATCCTGAATATGCTATTAAAATATAAAGAATTTTAAAAGTAAATAAATGAGTACATAATTTTGAACAGACCCAGAAATAGGCGGCATAAGGTCAGAGGACCACTCACCCAGCACAACAATTTTAACCTTCAATGGCAAGGATGGGAGAGAAATTGATAGCAATCAAGGATATATATATATATATATATATATATATTTTTTTTTTTTTTTTTTTTAATGGGCTAAACCCCATACAGAAACATCTGATGAGACCACTAGAGAACCACTGAACCATATAGTACACTCAAATACCTGTAATTTATTGAAGCCCTGAGCCAAAACTCTAGACTTTGACATCTCAGACCCTTATGAAAATCAAATATAGATGCATATTTAACAATTCTGACCTAAACAATGAAACCCTTCTGAAACTAAGAGATATACATCCTGTCTCATGCCTCCCCTTTCTCCTCTTATAGCCCACTCCTCCCACCCCATTTTACACCCCAATGGTTACAAGGAGAGACCTTCTGCCCCATCATCTCATGGCAGTCACTGTTCCCATGCTGTGACCTCCTCCAAGAGTACCATCCCTGTGTGTTCCCTTTGTGCAAACTTATGATTTCCAGACCCCCCCCGAATACTGAACCAGCTAGAGCTGAGAACAGGACAAGCGAATCACAGCAACCAAAATAATCAGCTGGTAGCAGCACTGGTCAAGATAGTGCAAACATCAAGCATACGTCAGTGTCAGAAAACAGGTTTGGAAAATAAGAGACAGACCAGAAAGCTGTGAAACCCAAATTTCAAAGCAACTCTCTGACATGAATGTAAGACTGATGGCCAGAGGCAAGCTAGCAGTTTTGTCTAATACAGCCCACATATTTTGGATATGCTGAACTGAAGGGAGCTACAGCAAAGCCACGCATCAATGAGCGCGGAACTCCTCCAAGACCAGTGAGGCACGCATCGTCCCAGAAGAAAAACATCCAAGGCTGACTTTGTAGAGAAAAGAGCCATGATAACAGAGAGAATGACACAATCCTACACAATTTCAGACAGAAACAGTCAAGAGACTGAGACAGCCAGGTTCACATTGATTACTATCCTGTAATCAAGAGATAGAAGGGCTATCAACTCTGAGACCAGACGGGGAAGGACAGCCTCACGCTTAAAGAAACACATGATTTGGATTCTGTTCCTAAGACTATCTCGGATCTCTACTACACGTTTTAGACAATGAATAAAAAAAATATTATATTACCTCAGAGAGTTGGTCATGCACCTTTCAGTGGAGTGAAGGGTGCCAGATACTCTGTGGTTTAATTTGGGACAGACATGTAGACAGAAAAGACTCCACTAATTCACTAAGTAATGACTAGACTCCATGGCATTTTGAATGCTGAGGAAATTAAGACCCTGACCCAGCCAAGTATGTTAGGACAGACATAACTGTAACTTATGGTATCTCCCTTGAAATCAATGGATGTGCAGTGTTCCTGTGTTTACAGTGATGTTCTATTGGAATTTGATGAGTATATAGTTATCAAGTTTCAAATTAGACAGAATGAGAAGGAAAAAATAGAAATAATAAATTTAAAAGCATGTAAAATCTTAAAATAGATACGCTCAAGCCTTTTTTACTAAAATAAACTCTGACTTTATCTGTCTATATTTTGGGAACATGCTGGCATTCTAAAAATGCTGCTCATATTCTACATTACAGCAGTATCATAATCCCTAAATGAACAAGCAATTTGGTCCTTAGCAATAAATGTCATTATACCAAATTTGAATGGACACTAAATATTCCCTGAAATACATATCCTTGACAGGCATCATGCAGCCAGGAAGTTAATTTTGTACAATGTTCACAAAATGGTGTATAACAGGAGGTTAATTAAATAACTATGTTTAGACATCCACCATTCTGAATTAAGATTTCCTGGCAAAAAATTATAAAGAATTCACATTCAGTTGAATAAAGACCATTTTCCAATGAAATCACTTATTTTTCAACTACAGTGTAAATCATATTACAAAAGTCCTAGTTCAGAGCCAATATTTTTTCATGGATTTAATTGTAACTGACAGATATATAACCCTTGCTAAATTGGTTTACTGTGGATAGTTCTTACAGGCCTTTCATATACTGCCACTATCAATGGATGGCAAATTTATATGCAAAATAGCCATGCTAGCATAGACCATCTAGCTCCCCTGGGAGAACCTTAAAAAATCACTTCTGTATTGTACTCTATTAAAAAAGAATTGATTCTCTACTCCCAGGAGACATGAAGAAAACTATTTCATTTTTAAATGTGAAAACAAAGTAGAAGAAATTGTGAATTTTTATCTCGTTTTTCCACATCTTTGTTTAAGCGATTCAAGGTATTTCAGCAGGGATGCACATACCTTGGATGATATGGGACTACATACACGGATAGAAAAGTACTTAGCATGATACATGATTTATATCAGAAATAACACTCTAGTCATTAGGAAACAAGCAGCAATAAAGATGACAAAATTAAGTACCTATTTGTTATCCATCATCAAACTGTCTAAGAACCATTGAATGGGACATACAGCACACTTAAGAAAACCCTGAATGATCAGTAAATTATATTAGCAGTACCTTAGCTATGGCTTGGTAAAGCATAAATGAAAGTAAATGTCTAAAACACATAAATGGAGACCAGTATGTATATACCTGTCCAAGAAACATGTCTGACAATTCAGGTTCTCTTTAAATGCTCCACTTCAATTGTCTCACATAGGAGGATTCTGTCATTCTAACATAAAAAATTGACAGGATCTTTGGAATAGACAAGCACTTAAAGCTGCTGCTGTAAGTGATGCAGTATTATAAAGAATGAGCTGAATAGAATAGCAGGGAAAAAAAAAAAAAAAAAGAAAGGTAAAAAAGAAAGAAAAAAATTTTGCATGAAAAAGGCTTCCTACCATGTTAAAGAAAATAGTAAATTAGAATGCTACACAGCAAGCACTGTAAAAAGGATGTCTTTTTTAATACCACAATATGATAAATTATCTTAAGTAGCACATTAATGTCAGAAATTGAGTATAATCTAACTTCTTTCCAGTGACAATATTAAATGGCTTTCAGACGTCTTTTCCACTATTCTGACATTAAATTTAATAACACCCAGAGAGACCACAAAAATGACTCAGTTACAAGAATCATACTGTACTGGATCATTGCCTTTTAAGTAGGATCCAGCTAAATGATTTGGACTCTGATGTTTTTGGCACATTCAAGAAAGAGATATGAAATTTGCTACATAACATTCACCAGTAGTAAGCAAAATGCCTTTCAGCGTCCAGTTTGTATTGGTAGTAGGATTTTTCTTTATGCATGAGAGTTTGATTACTGTTGGTTATATGAAACACAAGTCCCAGACAGACCTATGGTTCTAATCTTTTCTTTTTTTTTTTAACTTTTCCATGCTTGATATTCTTAAATATTGACAAACCATGCAAGCACCTGTCAGAGCATATAACTTTCGCACTCTTAGAAAATAAAGTTAAGCCAAAGGCTTAATTAAAGATTTGTATCACAGGACAAATCCACACACTCCTGCTGAAACTATTATGGGGGAAAAAATGGTATTCATGAAATGTAAAAGAAATTATTTCCCACCTTCTAAGTACTTGAAACAAGGAGAAATTCTGAACAGAAATTGCAAAAAAAAAAAATATATATAGGCTCTCTGATGAGTAACTCTCTAGCAACACATGTATTCAACTGTAAAAGCCATAGAGCAATTTCACCACAGCAGAACTGTATGATACGCATGGAAGTGATTACGTTAGATGAAGAACAAATTCAGATCTTGTGCTCAAATAAACAATAACTGAGTTCAAGAACTGCCCAGCACAGTCTTATCGCATTCCTGCCTTTGCTATAGTCATATGGAAGTCTTTACAAAAAGCAGGAATTCAAGCCTCTTCCCTTCCCTGAAGGTCCATCGAGCTCACAAGTTCAACACAAGGTCCCACCACCAGTGACAGGACTTGTCCAATTCTAGACACCACACAAACAGCCAAGATACTCCTGATGCTGCCTGTGCTCAATTCAGTCAGTTCCTTAGATTCAACTGTCCCTTAACTCAACTCAGAATAACTCTTATTCATATGTTTAACTTTGAAACCAATGAAAAGGACTTAATGTACGAGGAAGCTCTCCACTGAGTTGCTGACTTGGCCAAAGGGAGTTTCTTAGGTGGGAGAAGCCAACAGTCACGGTATGGCAGCTTTGAAAGTGCACATCAAATAAGAAAAAATACAGGTATGGATGTTAATTTGTTTGTGAGGTCCTTTTCCCAAAGGTTTAGGTTTACTGGGGTCCAGCTCTGTACCAGCAGCAAAACACACGCAGCTATTGCTCCTGCATGCTGGGGTCTTCAGATCCAGCCCCTCCCTCACTCGGCCACAGCAATAGATCCTCTCTGAGAAGGCAATTCAGAGATATCTACATGGGGGAGGAAGGGAAATCTTTACTTTTCTTCAGTTGTTACCATCCTCTATTAAACTTCGTGAAAGCTATTACCTCAAGGAAAAGGGCCAGGAGAAAAAAGGAAAAAAGTTTTCAAAAGCCATTATGAACCTGAAGCGGAACATATATTTATATCACATACTGTCAGAGACTCCCTACAATTAAAGATGCTTAATCTTTTTGCCTCCTGAGCAGTCAATAAAGCATTTCTTTAGAAGGTCAGACTCATGATAACAAACCCAATGCTGTAGCTTCTCCAGTAGCTGGTAAAATGGGTTACGGCCATGCCTGATATTCTTATTGTGGGTCCATGCATAGTTAGAGCTCCTTATATACCCTGCTTTGTGTTAATCAACACAGAAGTTCATCAGCCTCTTTATCCACCCAGTAACTTCAGTGTCATGAGACCTATTTCCAAGTCTTCACAGTCAATTTTTAGCTTTGGCTGCTCTGAGTACAGAGCTTCACCACCTCATCCAAACCATTTAGGAAGACAGTATGGACTTCCACACGACACCATGACTAACTTTGCTCCAGTGTGAAATTCACACTCTTGTTTCCCACCAGTTATTAAACCACCGGAGAATACATGACAGCTTACGTTTTTTTTTAAGAAACCTAAGTCAGGGCACTTGTCAAAGGCTTTTTCAAAACCCAAATACACTCTGTCAACCAGACCAACCCTATTCAAACACTCACTGACTCTTCCACAGAATGCTAATGTATGTGTTCCACCTATAAAAGCTCCATCAGCTGATCCCTACTATATCACATTAATCTCTGCCTGCTAATTCTATCTTTATTATTGTTTCAACCACTTTGGCTGGTTGCCTGTTCTGCAAGTCAGCCTTACAATGCCATACTTCTTGATTCCCTCTGGAGCCTTTTTTTCCCTTTTAGCCTCAAAGTGACGTAATATTTTCCACATTCTCTTCCTGTGTCTTTTATAATGTCTTGAATACCAGCTAAAAGACAACCTTGAGCATCAGTGAGGGGAAAAAAAAAAAGTCAAAAATTACCAGTATAGAAAGCCAATCATATTGGACACTGTAAATGTTTCAACATTTACCTTGCTCTAAGCTTTCAAAAGATTTACAAGAGAAATGGGACTACCTAGAGTGTGTCATTATAGATAATGATTATTCATTGCAGTGTTCAAGCCTTACTCACTAGTTCTCTCCTAATATAAACAGTATTTCTGCACAGCTGACATGATTCACCACTTCAACGTTTCATGAAGGGAGACACACTGCTCTCACTGAAGTATCTTGGACACTTCATGTGTTTCCAGTTCAGTACTCTGTTCTTCATTCTCACATAACTTATACTCTTCTCCTTAAATTTTATCTCTTCAGCCCCTTCACAGTAAGAAAAGCCACGTCTCTCTCTCTGGAATTCTGTCCTGTTCTGAAAGAAACCATTTGACAAGGCAATCAAATCTTGTCAAGCTATCTGTGCTCAGAAAAATCACTCCCTTGAGGAGAATAAGGACTGGTCCTCAATGGGTCATTCTCAGCTTAGTAAAGTGAAGTTAGGTGGGAAACAGGCAGCCCATCACCACTGCTACACTTACCTATACAGCAAAAACCAACAAGGAACCTGTCCTCCACAACATGACTAACCATGAAAGCCAAAACAGCAGCAAGCAGGTAGGTGAGGAAGGAAAAGCTGCCCCACCAGCTGCTTAGCCCCCTGGAACCACACAGTAATAACAGGGCGAGGGACATTGCTGACCTAGGAATGGTCACAAAAACCAAAGGAGAGCCCCAGCCACCACCACAGATGCTGTGGTAGGAAAAAGTGACTCCAGAATCCACCACTGGTTCTGTCCCCTATGCGTATCTTGTACTTATTATTGGACAGGCTGCAAGAAAAAGCCACAGAAAAAAAAAAAAAAAAAGGATAACCAGGAGTAGTGTAAAGTAGAAAGCCATTAGAAGATGAAAGACTGAAGTTAACAGAGGACCACAGCACATCTGTCAGCGTTTGCTGATTTTTCTCTCAATTGCTATGATACTTAGACCAGTGAGGAAGAAAGGTAATTACTTTATTCCCATAATCCTCATAATGAGATAATAGCTGACTAAATCTTGATCAGCAGAAGCTGGTGAAGAGGAAATTATAATGGAGAATGTTACTGTGCAGTGGGCTACGTGCTACCAAAAGCTTCTTGGCGTTGCTCAGAAAAGGTGAAACTATCAGTGTCTGGTACTAAAAGATGACCTGTGCAGGACTGACACTTATCCTTTGACCATAAGTTCTAAGAATTAGGATACATGAGATTTCATTTATGCTGACACATAGTTTTACAAAACACTATATTGCTGGAGGTTTTCTTCCTATGGGCAAACACTAATTTATAAAGTTGCAAAAGAGGAATGGGTTGTGAGCCATTTAACAGGAACTGCGCATTTTATACTGTGGATCAGAGAAGATGCCTAGTTACTTTATTTTTTGAGGAGCATTAAAACTAGTAACTAGCACACCCCATCACCATTTGAATGGTATAGATCAGGGGTGTCAAACTCATTTTCAGTAGTTATATTTATGCAGTCCTAAAATTACATTTGGCCCTTTGAAGGCAACTACGAGGCTGATGTGGCCACCGGTGAAAATTAGTTTGACACCTCTGGTCTAGATCTTAAATCAAGAACCAAAGGGCAGATTCAATTTGCAGAGAGCTCTCATCCTTTCCAGTACAGTGCAGGATTCTTCCAAATTGTGGTCAACAAGTACACGGTGAAAAGGACACAGCTGGAACCCTGGGCCCAAACAGTATCTTCAATAATGTTTTCATCTGAACAACAGAGACATTTGAGGGTCAACAGCAGTTTGTTGACCCATAAAGTCTGGAAATTCTTGGTGTAGTGTGCCAGGCAGGAGAGAAATACCAGATGCACTGCCAGCATGGGATACATACATATCCCATGTTGGAGGAGAAGCTCTCACGGCTGAGCTGCACAGCTGCTCCAGGTCCTGCCATGTCCCTTGGCATTCTGGTAGAGCTCTTCCGTTTGAAAGCCTTCTGCTATGCTCTCTAATGAAGAAAGCAGATAGACCACATGGCGCAAGGCACATCATCTCCTGCCACCTGGGACTGTGCACTTGATCTTTATTAGACTTTGTTGATCTGTTTAAAGACACCAGATAAACCAGAGCTTTCCACGAGGCACAAGTCACGCTGGTAAACACCACCAGCCGCCCTCAAAAACAAATGGGGTCTGCTGAAACACACACATAGAAAGGGTGTTCCTCAGCAAACCTTCCTGCACCTGGGAATGTCTAAATTACTATGTCCGGTTTGCTGTATTCCACTATTTAACAGTACATCCCCTTTTCTAACTCACTGGGAATAAAAGAAGAAAACACATTTTCATCTCTGAGTTTTCACCTGCTTAAAACAGACCAATTACTCCTTTTTTTTCCATTTAGCACAAACTCACTGACTTGAGAAATACAGAGCAGTCTCTGTGAGCAACAGTGGCAGTTAGAGGTATTTAGGCTGACAATTTCTTTATGTTAATGCTCATTTGTGTGCATTAAATGCTCAAGGTGTATATTTTAGCTCTCCTGCACACATGATATACTCCAATTCTATCTTCAAATGCTAATCTCTTGTAACCTATATAAATAAGTATTCAGATTCTGCTGTGTGAGTGATTAAACAGTTTAAATATGAATAAAGCTTTAAATAATTGGGTTGTATTTTAATTAATTTTAAATAAAATTAGCGCAAATATTACAATTTGAAAGATGTTGTATTTTGTAAGTTGGAAAGACATCTATTTCTCTCCTGCTACTTCATTTCCATACTCCTGACTTATAATGACATGTGAAGCAGAAGAAAACAAAGCCTCCTCAAGGTATCTCCTTAACCTCAAGCACCAACGGCTGAGCCTTGCTGGCAATGCAGAGACTGATTCTGCCAAAGCTGAATCCTGTATGTTCACTGAGTTTGACCAAATGATGCCAAAGGAAAATTGTTTCTTGCTTTAATAGTGGCAAAAACAAAATAACCTTTGCCAATGCTGTTGCCAGTGATTGTTAACTGGCTTCAAGGAAGCCAACACTCCAGCACTGAATCTGCTCAGAGGCTGCCAACTCTTTCCAAAGTCAACAGGTGATAACAGCTCTCAGGCACATACAAATAGTTGTGGCTCTCTCTCTATCCCAAGACCCTTCCCTTGAGCCTCTCTGATTCTGTTCTAGGCTGAAAGCCTCCAGCCCTGTTAAAATTCATCTAGAAAACTATTAAAAAAAAAAAAATCAAAATCCAAAGTTACCTTTCCAATGCCAGGGTTGTCCTTGATTTTGGACACAGCTCTCAGAAGGCATGGTGGTGCTGGGGGAGGACAGAGCTGCAGGATGCCACTAAAATTAGTAGCATAAATAGAGAAGTCGTGTGTGTGTGGCAGGGGCGGATGGTATTTCTTTCTCTTCGAAGACAGGTTAAGCTTCTGTGCTGCTCTGTATAAAAGTAATAGCAAGAAAGGACAATGTTACTAGGTGTTAATGAGAATCTGGACCAGACAAACAGACGCTCATTGTCATCACTGCCTGCCTAACAAATCAAGTCACTGCTTTCTAATTTGATTTCATAAGGACAAACCATTAGGAGACTAACAGAAGGAAATATGGGTAGAAAAACTACTGGCAAAATATTCAGATAATTTCTCCCCCAACAGTTTCAGTTATAATCTAACTTTCCCCTCTTTCCCCCAACAGCTTGACAGCTGAATCCTAAAATCTCACTGACATAATGAAAAGCTGAAATAATCCCCTTGTCACTGGCAGTACCAGATGGACTTTGCTGGTGATAACATTATGAAAGTCATTCTTTGTACTCTACAAGTTACTCAAGGCAGAGAATAACAGTCCCAAGTCAGTTGAGCTCAAGATCCTCTCTTGTTGGTTGCACTGAAAATCCTGAGATAACAGAGAATTTCCTTCAAGACAGATTGGTTTTTCCTCCTCCGTTCCATTCTTTCACATTAAAAGAGAAAGCTATTAAAAAGACATGCTTTAATGTTCTGAATGATAATGATCCTGCTTTTGAAATGCAGAATTTCAAAACATAAAAGCTAAAGAAGGAAAAATTAAAACATAAAATGGTAACATTCTTCCTTGTGAATAAGGATATGAACATAATCAACTTTTCTTCTATTCCCCATCAGCAACACCAAACAGTATAGCAAGAAACAGAAGCTCTACATCAAAACTCACATGGCAAAAATCCCCCTGCAGAGTTAAGTAGAACAAATATAGCGTTAGTGAACACATGCTGGGCAACCGGGGGTTGCACTGAGAGTGAAATCTCCACTCTGTCAAAGCCAAGGAGAGCTTGGCCACCTGAATAGGATGTATGTGATCTGACCCTGAGACTGTCAGTAGAGAGCCCATCCCAGATACATATGGTAAAAGCATCCAACATGCCATCTTTTAACATGACTTTGAATGACTGCTAGGGCAGCAAAAACGCAGAGTGTTACACTGCCAGCACCTGTGGGCAACCTGAGACCACACCGCTGATGCCAACAGGTCACCTGGGGACAAAGCACTTATCTCGTCCATGCTTGCAATACACTGGCACTTTGGACAAGTTAGTTTACAAAGATGTGATGACAAAAATCTCTCTATACAATAGCTACTGTATATTTTCATCATGCCTTTCAGCATGGAATCTCCAAGTACTTTTCAGTGAGATCAAACTGGCACTAGCATCTGTGGAGCATTATAAGCAACAGACCTATGGAGAAACTAAGGCAGTGCTTTGCTGTCATACCTAATTCCGGGTAAATCTAGACCCCTAACCTTGCCACAGATCTAGTCGTCAGGGAGCCTCAGGCTGAGTCAGCTTAGTAAACTGATCAGAGAAGGAAACTCTTCCTTTGCCTATATTTATGGCAGGTTAGAAGCAAAAAATGAACACTGAGAGCAGGAGGGCCACACAGCTACTTCAAGCAGCACTATTTGCTTCAAATGAGTTGCAATACAAAGAACTGGCTGTGTCTGAGCAACAAAATTACTCCCTTGGGTTAACATCAGACAGTGAATTAGTATGAGGGGCAGGACTCAATACAATCTCCAAAATTCCCAGTCCTATGGTCTATATTCCCAAACTTGTATGTTAAACTCCTGTATCTTTTTACTTCGTCAACTTCTAGAGATACAGACCCCCTATGTGTTTCCTCTACAAACACTGCAATATTTAGAAAAAGACAAAGATCTGAGTGATGAAAAAATGAGGCTCTAGTTGCAAATTCAGAGAGAGCCAGAAACCACTGTCTTGTGAGGGACAAGCTGGACTTTTGCCTCTGAGGAAAGAAGCAGCTTTTGACTCCTGCTGCATCCTGAAACCAGCAGGAACTGCATCCCATGGCGAAACAAAACACTGCAAGCACAGGTTTATGCAGAACCTCGAGGTTTTGGTGTCAATGAGAACTGATTTAATTGCCTATATCTCAAATCCCCTTGCTAATACCTTATTCGGTATGAAAACATATGTTTGAAATAGGACACCAGGCAAACAGTTGTACAACTTGACTATGGTTGCAGCTGCACATTAAGACCGTAACGCCTCCTAAATTACATGCAGCTTTATTGTGCAGAAAAGAGTCTCTACCTGTTGGTACTCTCATTGTTGAACTCAAGACAGTCATTACCCTCTATCTCCAAGTACCAATTAACAAATGCGGTTATTATTTAATCATTGTGCTGATTAATATGAAAGATAATGTTTATTTCCTTGTTTACATGCAATGATCCCTTGTTGAAATGACAAAAACTCCTCAAGAGAATGTCTTCAAAGTGCAATCAAGATATATATTAAATACTGATGAAACAATTATTCATTCAATAGATCTGGCTGAAGGAGCTCCTCTGGGAAACATACATGAAACAGAATGAGATACAAAGGACAAATTTACTCAGGAATTTTGTATTCAAGCACCTAACTAACCGCTAACAACTCAACGAGTAAATTGATCCAAAAGGGCCAAGCTAAGCAAAATAGATAAGCAAATAAACAGAAAAGTCTGCCTTCTTATAGTATCTCTCAAAATAGCTCAGTAACACAGCTTTGGATCATTTCAAAAATCAGATCGAAGATATCAAATCCATTACTAGTTGTCTTACCCCCCCCCATCAAGCCAGAACAACTTTCAAAGTGATCCACTTCCAACAGTATTCACACACTTTCTGCAACTCCACTGTTCAAAGGACAGTGCCATATGCTAGCTAAAGCAATTAACTGCTCTAGTGCTGATAAATCCTCTTCCTATGAGTCTGGAGTGCCACGATTTTACTAAGAAATTTGGCAAAGGCACTGCTGATGTCCATGTGAGATAACAGGAAACTGAAAAAGCAGAGGAACTGGAGTAGCTGTTGTAGAAAATAATCAGTGCTTTGATGGGCAACAGGCCAAGGGCACTAATAATGAAGTATGTGGTTAACATTTAAAAAGCATCTCTTCTCAGGTAGCAGTGCACAAAGCTTAATTACAACCTCTCTGTGTTTGAATGCAAGAATTCCTTTGCATGACATTAAAATGAGGTTGTTTCTGGAGCTGGAACATCACAGCCATCTTGTACCAGCAGTATCAAACAGCTTGTTGGGTTTTGTTGTGTGTATTGTTTTGTTTTCTAAAAGGGAAAAGTTAAGGATCTAATGGAAAGAATAGGCAATTTAGGCAAAATGAAACATCACTATCAAACTGTAGACTCTGAATATGAATTTAAGTAATTGCCATCCTCAGCTCCTACAAAAAGAACAGTCAGTTATTTTAACTGCTACAAAAGCCAGCTGGGCAGCAGCCTTTGTATGCTTTGCTTGGGCTCCTGGACTGGTCTAGGCAAAGAGCACCACAGAAGGACTCATCAATCCTTATACACTTCTCACACCACCAACAATATACTTGGTGGTACCCCAGCCAAGTACTCATTAAGCCAAAATACAGGCCAAGCTGGTCTGGACATGAGCCCAACTGAATGAAACAAAATCCAGCTTCACAAAACTCCTTAGCTGAGTAAAATTCATGGGAGTATGTATTTACAGGGAGCCACTTCTGAGACACTCCAGAGTGCTAGATTTTCTGCAGTCCTCATCCAACAACCCATTACTGAATTTACACTTATATTTCCAGAACTTTTTTTCTCCAGCATTCCTTTTCTCAGGGGGACTTTGTCCCACGAAGATATGGAACACTAAGCTCTCATAAATGGGGCCTTTTTTGCCTAGCATCAGAAAGACCAAAGTCGGGCTCATATCAGAACACTTTCTGTAGGAGCCTAATTAGGTGCCACAACTCTTTCCCGATTTGTTTCTTTTTCTCGAATTTAATCTTGCACAGGAGGCCCTCACATCCATCTTCAGCACCACAGTGGGCTGTCTGACCTTCTCCAATATCAACTCCTGTTTCCTCACAGGGAAAATTATGACCTGTGGAGAACACTATGCAAGACTTAAGCATTGCAGTAATTTGTTTTTCTGGGTTTTTTCCAAGCATTTTGTCACAGCTTTGACAGAGATGTATGCTTTGTACCTACCTTCGCTTTCCCCATTCAGCCTCCACCAAGCACTCTTCCACAAAACATTCTTGCAAGGGAAACTAAGCCACACACTCTCATGCCTCTATTCCAATTAAAGCATGAGGGACACCCATGTATATTATTTTTACCTCTGGCTGCAAGATCTACTGTCTGTACTTTGCTTAACTCTTTCCATCTTTAACAGAAGATGTCTTTTAAGATGCTCTGGAGAGTTCTTTTCCCATAGCAAGGTGTCATGGTAGAAAATAAAAATAATATATGGCACATGCAGGGGCACTCAAATATCAAGTGACAAGGGACAGGCTCTAACCTGCTCTTTCCCCTACACAATTTACAGGTTACTAGGTTTTCTGCCATGCATGGATGAGACCAGTGACGAAAAGCATGGTCAGATCAATGACATAATGTTCAGCACCTAGGGAATAAGACTGTGCCTCAACAGTAGCTACAAACCCTGCTAATTTAAAAACTACACACTTTTATTTTAAATTCTGCCTACGTGGTTAACGTGACATTTCAGATATTCTGATGTACTGCAAGCTGCTTCCAGCTTACACTCACTGTGCACGTTCTGCACATTATAGCTGTGAAAGTAAACAGTACGATTTAATCCCCTAAGGAATAGTGTTCCTTCTGGGCATAATTTCTCCATGAAAAATAAAATTAGATTTGAAACTTTTATAACTATGCACAATTATAAAATTTTTGCTTAACACTTTGTGGAATTTATCAGCTTCAGAAGGAAGAGTGATGTGAAATATACTCTGGGACGCACACTAGAAATGGATCAACTGAGAAATATACAGAGGATTTAATTGACAAAGTGGGTTTACAGACAAACCACTGCAAGTCAGAAACAGAACTGGGAGTCCTGCTTCCCATTAGTAAGCTCCACTGGCAAAAATAATAAAACTTCTGCACATTTATTTCAGTGTGACTCATTACATATTAACAGTTTTAGTGTTATTAGCCAGCCTTATCTTTCAGAAATCATTGCCATTATTCATACTGTGAGAATGCTTAAGGGCTTCACTGAGAGAGTCAAGGCCAAAGAAGAGTACAGTCCAAGCCTTAAATATCCTGAACTTTGGCATTTACTCAAGAGTACACTTACTGAGGAGTTTGGTTTGACCTTGACAATCACCACAAAAGCAGTTTTTATCCTGATTCTGAACTCTCTGCAAAGCTTGCAAAATTCTGGACGCATGTTTACACTGGGAATCAGTCCACTCTTCCAAACTTTCCCAGTTTCCAGCCCGACAAGACATCACTCCTCCGCCACATATCCCAAGCCTTTCCCACTGAAAACCAGCTCCAAAGGAAGCAGTGGGAAAGTCAGAGTCTCTCATTGTATCTGCAGTTCCAGTTATTGTTTCCTTAATTACTTGTCAACACAGACAACAAATAGACGGATGTCCTACAATACACCCTCCAGCACTCTGTCCTGAGCCTTCCGCAACTCACAGAATACACTTGGTTGGCATTATTACTTTTATTAGTGCTATTATTGTTTGATTTGTGGTTCTAAAATTAGAAAGGCAGCACAATGAAACAGTGCAGTTGCTACCCAAAGCCCCAAGAAAACTTTAAAATAAACAAGGTATTAATTTCCACTAATGGTATTCAATTTGGAAAACAAAACCTTGTTCAGATATAGCCATTTTAAAAGAGAAAACTGGGAATGTCTAAATCTGTCATGAAGGTTTGGAAAGGACAGGAACCATCTCTATTCCTACCATAAATTTTGCCCAAGGAGTCACTTATAAAGTATAGATTAAATTTTGAGGTTATGGTTTGCTCTTCCCCCTAGAACAAGCTTACGAGGTTCCTGCAATGGATAGAGAGCTTCAGGAGGATGTAATTGCTTTTCTTATGTTAGTACCATTACACAAGCACAGCACCAAACCTTTGTTTGCTGAGCTGTCCCAGCAATGCTGTCAAGAAGCACTGCCAGGAAGAACAAACAATTAATGTTCCTTATTTCAGTGGTTCAACTTCCTCAATAAATAATTAGTCCATCTGGATCACAATGCACAGCCTCAAACAATGGCAATTTTATGATGGGTGATGGCAATGAAGTTTCAATAGAAAACCATTATTCTAAAACATTCCAAAATGTCAAACCACATCTAATATTTTGGGGATATTACCAAGTAAACATTATGAGATAAAGTATCTCAAATATGAGATTAAATTCATGCTTTGCCTCTTGCACATAGCACAGTCTTGCAATTCAGCCTGAATTTCAACCTCTCACTTTGAGTGACTTCTTAATTTTCTCTTACTATCTCTTATTAAAGTCAGCAAGGCAGAAATAAAAATCAGCTATGTTGTCATATCAGGAACATTGTCTACTCAGAGCTGATCAGAGAAGTCAGGTCCAGAAGAGATTTTGAGAGGTTATCTACATTTTCCCAATGCTCCACAGTAGAATGCACTTTACCTAGCACACTCCCAATACATATTTGACCAACTTGTTCTTCGAAACTTCCAGTAAAATCAAATCCACAGCCTCCCAAGGCAATCAATTCCTGTTTTTAACTATTCTTACTGTTAGAAAATTCATACCTCATGTTTCTCATAAGTCTGCCTTGCTGGAATTTACGTTCCTTCTTTTTCCCTCCCTCCCCAGCAGACACGTAGAGCACCTTATTTCCTTCTACTGCGACAGCTGTTACTGGTATGAAAACCACTACCACATCTCAGTCATCTCATTTACAAATTAAAATGTCCTGGTCCTTCCAACCTTTCCTCACAGGTCAAGTTTCCTTTATTTCTGACCATCCTTGCTGCTCTCCCTCTTCTCTATTCACATCTTCATAAAATATAGAATTCAGGCTTGACATATCGGTGTGCAACAGTTGAGACTCATCTGAATTCAGGGACCACACAAAAAGACCAGGCAAAGCCATTTGGGATAAACTCAAATAGACCTCTGTAGCATGACAAGTTAAAGCAAACCTGCAGGGTACGCCAACATCAGAAGTGCTCCCTCACAGTGTACAGCCCCAACAGCTGATCCCTCCTCTCAGCTACACATTATTATTTAAACAGAAGCAACCAAACAAGCCCATTTTCAAGCATCCAAGCTAGTTGCATGCAGGAATCCAAGGAGGAATTTTCACAGCTCTTCCCTGTAATTTTTCCTCAGGTTTAAGAAACACCAAAGAGCAGATCTACATGAACACTAACTGTTACACTCCAACCATTTTTTCCACCAGCAGTTTCTGAGGTCACTGCTATGAAATTGTCATGAGTGATGTCAGCTCCATGTTCTCCACGGCCTGCAGATTTAAGACACTTTTCCGGCAAAAGAAGATTGCTTCAGCAGACAGGACTAGGGCTCAGAAACTGACATATATATCTATATATATCTGTATACATATATACAGATATATATAGATATATATATATATCTCAGAATAACAGCTAGTCACCGCAGCCTGCCACATATCATTTCCAGCTCTGTTCACTAATGATGTTAAACAAAGCAAGCACAGATTAACATATTGCTGTACTTCTGTACTTGCTGTTTACAATTGTACCATATGACAAACTGCTGAAAACCTGTGTAGGTTAATCTTTATGTAAGCAAGAATGTCAACACCTAATATAGAAATATGTCAGTTCCCAGGCTGCACACTGCATAGATAGCTATGTATTGAAAATACAGCTACCTGAAAGCCAGCAATATTTCCTCGCTCTGTTTCATGAACTAACTGAGCTAAAGGAAGCAGAACCACATCAATCTAAGCACACTCCTTAAGCAAAAAAAGTTTGTCGTCTTTGCCAGCAAGACATAGACTTAGGAAACAGTCACGGTGAGGAAATAAAATTCTAGTCTCATTTGTATTCTACCAAGAAAAAGTAATAAAGACATTTTTAAAACTAGAAAGTCATGAAACACAAACAATGGTGCTAACTAGCCCTTCATTATTAATTACTTAAATAGATCACTTAAGATTTTGGCCTGCAATATCAGCTCCCAATATACAGAAAGAAGGCAGAATCAAAATTACTTACCAGGCAATAAATTATTTTTGTTACAAAGGATATTCTACTTCATGCTATTCATCAAGAACAATCTGGTATGAAAAGCAAAAGCATTCTGCTCATTCAGGCTGTTCCAGGGAAGAAACAGGCACATTTGCAAGTGGAAAGGATGAGACAGAAAATGCAAGAAGTGGCTAGCAAGGGGTTCATCTGATGAACTAGATTCAGGCAAATATCAGAAAGAGAGGGACTGAGCAAGGGAGAAATTCAGTATTTTCACATTCCCAATTACATATAGCAGTCTGAATACAAGTTAGCATCTGCGACTGTAAAGCCTCCTTTACCATAAAAGCTCTGGGGTGAGTTATGTTTTCAGGTTACCTTCCTTTGCTCCAACACACCAGCCCCCCAGACATACCTCTCTCATCACCTCCAGCTCCCTCAGTTCCACATTTCAGTCCACATCTAGAAAATCCACAGAGGCTCCATTCTCACTGCAGCTGGGTTTTATTTCAGATGCTTAGTCAAAGGCTTGACACCTATACTGCCAAGCAAATAACTTCTCAGGGGGACATTTACTTATTCCTACTGTTAGCAAGTTAAACGGTCACTGACAGCATTCAATGATGCAGTGGAAATCACCCAAGTACAGAAGTCATATGCTCAGAAAATAAGTATTTTTAAACAGAGGAAGGGCACATCGTCTCTTAAAGCCCAGTGTATCTGTGATTTATTTAACTGACATGAGTTCTAAAATGATACTTCTCAGAGGTATAATAGGCTGAAATGGCAGCACCATTTAAAATAGCACTTAGCAGGAAAATGTGAGATGCATGTTCTTCCATCACTGCAGACGGAGAGATTTGACTATTTCTGACCCAAAGACAGTAACTTCAGATTTCAGCAGAAATAAGCAGCTCCTGAAGGCCTGCTAGAGCCACATTATCAAAATATTCTGAAGCTTGCCCTGGACTCCAACTAGCTTCACTAATAACTCCTAGATTAGATTCATTTTATGCTGATTAACTTCCACTGAGCCATTTCCTCCCAGTAAAAACTCCATAGGGCGCTTAATAATTGAGCTCCACCACAGAAGACACAAGACGCCCAACAAAGCAGAAAGGAACCCCAAGAGCATCACTCTGATGACTGGTAAAGCAGCACTAACTGATGCTGAGTGAGGTACTGGCTAAGCTCTCTGAAATGTCCTGCCAAAAGAAACATCTTCCATCCTCCAGCAGAAAGAAGGAGGGAAGTTTTAGAAAGCCAAATTCACTGCTGTTTCGTGGAGAACTTAAAAGTCCCTTCAGAGTAACCCTGCAGTTGGTCATTAGTTTGGCTTGACATTTCATTTTAGTTATAAATTATAATGTGAGATGTCTTATTTTGCCACGAGCACAAGCAAGCAAGCAGTCTAGCTCAGAACAGAGACAGTGTCACTTGAAAGTCCATCTGCCTTGCAAACCACATCCTGCACACAGTAAACTGAGTGTTAGAGTGACCGCAAGTCAGACATGACAACTAAACATTCAATTCACTATCAGTCTGAATTTACTATTTCGCCTACTAAGTCTGTTTGTCTTAACAAAGTATTAAAATAGTTAAATACATTATTGGAAGAGTCTGAAAAGTCACTAATAAAGTTGTAAAGCAGGTGCAAAATGTCAAGTTACATCCCCACAGGAAAGTCACCATTATCATTTTACCTACGGAATGCTCCATTTCCACTGCAGCAAAACCACCAGCTGCCACTGCCAGCGAGCTGAGAAGCCCCAAATAACGGAGTCAGGACAAGCACTGGTGGTCAGGAGTTCAGGAACCAAAAAAGCAGGCAGACTGGGAGGGCTGGTGTGGGAGAGAGGCAGAAGTGTTCCTTTTGACAGGCTAGGAAGGGCAGAAAGGAAGGAAAAAGCCAAAGGGAAAAGAGACGCTGCTATCTAGACAACAGTGAGATTCCATATATTCAGGAAGCAGAGTAAGCAGATGTATTCAATTATGAATTAATGAGAAAATGTAGAAAGGATCATACGAAAAGTCCTTAAACTGAGGGAGAAAATAAGAAAGCAGAAGATCAAGGTTCAAGAAAGCAGAAGATCAGAGAGAGGACAAAGTAAGAATAAATATCTGCATGACTCCCGTCAAGATTATCCATAAATACTTCAGACTTTTCCCTAATTTAAAATCCCCTCCACTGGCCACCATTTATCCCCACAAATAAATTCAAATTTGGGTGGCTCTGAAGGCACAGATTCTCCCCTCCGACATATCTGTGAGCACATCTGTTTTAATTTATTCTGTTTTGCTCTTTCTCCTGAGCATCGTGAATGTCTCAGAATATAGACCTAATCTAAGACCCAACTGCTGCAACAGCAGCTTGAACTGATCCACCCAGAGCCACCCAAAAAAACACCACATCTCCTGGAGAGGGCTGCTTCTGGTGCTCCAGAACCTCCTGTATTATCATCCACCAAGGCACTCAGGACTGACAAAAATCAGCCTTCCCCAGGGGTGGCCTCGCATGACAAAGATCTTTAAGGCATCTAGTCAGTGTTTTGTTGGGCCCCAATTCTGCTTTTGCGGGGAAGCTACAGACCTAAGACATCCTCTCCAAAATCCAAACCTCAGCATGAGGTGCCCACATCCATTTTCCTCCCCTCTTTCACTGTCTCGTCTTTTATATATTTCCTGCCAATCTGGTTGGCATCAGGCTCCCTCTTTTCTTCATTTTGCCACCTCCAGCATAGCCCAACCTGCTCCCACACAACCCCTGTGGCTTGTGCTGTGCAGGCGATGCTGCTCCTTCCAAACACCTCCCTGACACCAATGCCTTGCACAGTCTCCTTGGTTCATGCCATGATCTCTAAACCTGATCCCTAATCCTCTACACTGGGGAGCTTCATTTGCTAAGGTGATGACTCCTAAATGCCCAACACTGTTTCTTCTGGTCACCACCACCCTCGCTTTCTCAGCCAATTCCCTTTCTCTCAAATCCACACCATGGGCTTTCCACCTTGGCTGATCATTCAGTCCTCCCCCCTCTAATTAAACAGCTATATCCTGAGCACAGATCTATTTGCCTTCGGGATATTTTTCATGCCTTTAGCAGGGCCGATGTCCAAAACTCTACTCTCCTCCAACTACTCCAATTTCTTTACCTCCTGTCTTTGCTGAACTGTCTCTGTCTCTCATCTCTGTCTCCCCATCAGTCTGATGGGGAGATGAGCTCTTCATAGCAGGGAGCCTGGCTTACCGTATGCTGATAAAGCACTGTGTAAATGTAGGATCTGGTATTAGCAATGATGCCAGTAATGATGTTCTGCTCTTAAGCATGCTGTCCTGAGAGTCATTTCTGTTTCCAAGGACAAGGCCTACTAAATTCAGGCTTATCTTCTAATTTATCCTCCTTTATGGGCTAACACGAAATGGGATATACCTAAAGCATACACTGTTTTGTTTGCACTTAATTATAGGCAGTATTATGCTGCCACAGCAACTGAGAAAGCTTAAGCTGCCCTAAGATGACACAAGATCCTGCACAATGCTGCACACCCTGCCCGTCTCCTGTCCCCGCATAGCGTTGTGCTACACGTGGGTCACGTTTGCTCTCTGGGGACAGCTAGCAGCCACATTCCAGCAGCCACAGTGTGGCACCAGCAAGACGAGACAAGCTCTTTGGTGGCACCCGCTTCGTCTCCATCTACACATCTGGACGAGGGCATTCCTGCTCTCCCCAGCTCCATGCAGAGAGGAAAAGGGGCTGGGGAGGTGTCCCCCTCTCCAGCACCGTGCAAGAAGGAGGACACAGCAGGGACCACCAGGCTGCTCCAGCCCACTACAGTCAGAGGAGGGATTCATTAAGGGGAAAAGGCTAATTATATATCTGGCTCCCCTTCACCTGCACATCTGCAGCTCTCCCCCAAGTTGCAGATTGCTCAGACACCCTTTCCTGACCAGCTTCCAAAAGTGACCAAATGGCAGCAAGAGAAAGTGGGGCACTGAGGAGCATTTAACGAAGAAGGGTTGGTGCACCGAGCAGTTGTTGAGCTGCATTAATGCCAGTGAGCATCCCTCAAGAGCCCTGCAGCTCCTGTGACACTGCTGCAACACTGCAAAGTAGGGACAAACCATGCACAGGTTTGGGTTATATCTGCCACTACAGCAGCTTAACTGAGAAGAGCTGGTACCCCACTTTCCTAAGTAATTCAAATTTAATTTTCCCACAGGATTTCTTGGGTGTGGGTTATGTGTAATGAGGAAGCTTTAACAACTGACTCTGCTTCTTCCCTTGACCCATCATTCCCCAAGAATTTACTACAGTTACCTGTAACTATAGCAAGCGTTTCTGTTCCAACTTCACAGACTAGCTTAACTACCACAGGTCAGCACAAAAAGGTATAACTTGGGATCCAGTGAGTCACACATTTTCTTCACCTTTTGGTGAACTACTACTTATTCATAACCCAGTTATCCACTTTATCTGTCAAAGAGATTTAAATTGAGCCCGCTCTGCACAAAGCCAGGATACCAGTGCATCCCAGCAGGGTACAGGGCAAAAGTTTACAGCTATTAAATACAGAGAACTGGTGAACTACATTATGAGCTTAGCAGAAATGTAATTCTTGCTTTTAACAGGACAGAGAATGACAGGCTGAAGTGATTTAGCTAGAAACATCTTAAACATGACAACTTTTAAAAAATGTATGTTTCATTTTTTGTGCTTTTTTCCCTTGCATTAAATTCTGAAACTACTGATAGTCATGGAATAATCAGGTTTAACAGGTTAGCAGTAATATATGCCTCAAGTGTTCCTAATACATCATAATCTTCTTTCACAGAATTTGCATCACTGTCAAACCGAACTACTGATTTTCAGTTGATGCTTTTAACATGTTTCTATGGTTACTTTCCAAGGTCGCATCACAGAAGCCTGAACAGCAGTTCAGAAAGACAAAAGGCATTTTGCATCCTTCACTGTATTAAATAATTTATGAAAGTTAAGGCATCCTCATGGAAAAAAAAAAATCATAAAAGAATAGGTTCTGAGGTTATTTTCTCAGCAACAGTTTGAAGCACAGTAAAATCAATATCTCTACAAAAGCCTTCAAGAACTAGGCTATTTGACTAATGTTCCATATGGTACAAAATACTAAGGAACACATTCTAAGTTTAGATCTATATGCACAAGCCTACATGAACTGCATGAACGAACCTTAAAGCAGAATATGTAGACATCTAATTTGCTGCTGTCAGCTTCATCTTTTAAATTAGGCACTAAGCATTGTCCCAGAAAGTACTCTAAATCTAAAAAATGCAAAAATAAAACTGAAAAAAATTGAAGTAAAAATGGTAATGACAGCCTTTATTATTTCCATCATTTTTCATTCAAAGCCACGCAGATTTCATCTGTCCCTGAAACATTACAAATTTTGACTAGTGTAATGAAAGCTTATACACAAAATATCTGAATTCGCTGCCTACCGCTACACTAGATCAGAGTTTATTGGAACTAATTGAAGTGTCTGAGGCTTGGAACAAAAACGCATTAGTCATTTAGCGGTTGTGCTAATATTGCTATGCCTTTCCTGCAGTTTCATTAGATACAGACTGCTTCAATACCCTAATCATATGCTCAGTCACAGCACAATCAGTACACAGAGTACTGACAAGCTGTCCCACCATGCCTAAAGCTGATAAGGTGTCTGCTCTATGAGTAACCTCAATTATTGACTATATTTTATGGTCAATCTAATGACCAAATGCTTATCAGTGAACCATCGGGTGCCTGTAATAGGATAGTGACCCTTAGTTTATATGTACCATTATTGCTCATTAGTGAATAATTAGATTCTTTAATCCACAACTCACAGGCATTAAAATATGATGGAATATCCTGAATCTAGAAAAAGACGACTATGCTTATTTTAACTCTTAAGGTGTTCACTTAGATTACTCAAAGATTGTATGTTATACCTTGTTAAGAAAAGCTGCTTGTAAAAAGCATATCATGTGTAATGTTTTATATCATGTCTAAATTGACACAGCTCACCCAAAAATGCAGGAATATAACAAGAGTGCAAAGATAATGGGTGCAATTCACCACTATGATTCTCCAGACTTATTAACTTAAATGTTTTTAGTCTAGCAAAGCCCAGCAACACTGCAAATAATTTAGAAACCTGAAAAATCCTGAGCGCATAGTGAGTGCTATGCTTGGAAGACTAATTCGTCAAACAAAAGCAGGTGGATGCAAGGGAAAGTATCTGCAACTACACAGCTAATCATGCACCTTCAAAGGCAGCAGACCCATGGCAGCAAGTGCAACCCTGTGACCAAACCAGTTTAAAAAGATGTGAAAATAACCCAACATCAAACAAGATTAAAATTTAAGAAGGGGGACTTAAAAGTTTGTCTTCCTCTCAACATTGCTGAGGGTTGCATACTTTTACACAGATTTTCTTCTACACAGCTTTGATTCATCCCAGCTGCCCTGTCACTGCTCAAACCCTCCTTGCAGCTCGCCCTTGTGCACCAGCACCAAACACCCACAGCTCTCACTGAAACACCAGGCCAGCAGTGTCCTGGGGTGCATTAAGAAGAGTGTGACCAGCAGGTTGAGGGAGGTTCTCCAACCCCTCTACTCTGCCCTAGCAAGACCGCATCTACAGTTCTGGGCTCCCCAGGTTAGGAAGGACAAGGAATTACTGGAGGGAGTCCAACAGAGGGACACGAAGATGATTAGGGACCAAGAGCACCTTTCTAATGAGGAGAGAGTGAAAGAGCTGGGTCTGTTCAGCCTGGAGAAGAGAAGCTGAGAGGGGATCTCTCATCGATGTTTATAAGTATCTCAAGGGTGGATGTCAAGAGGATGGACCAGACTCCTTTCAGTGGTGCCCAATGATAGGATGAGGGGCAATGGGCACAGACTGAAGCACAGGATGTTCCATGTGAGTTCTTTACCTTGAGGGTGCCAGAGCCCTGGAACAGGCTGCCCAGAGAGGTTGTGGAGTCTCCTCTGGAGACATTCAAAACTTGCCTGGACACATTCCTGTGTGATCTGCTTTGGTGATCTGCTTTAGCAGGTGGGTTGGACTGGATGATCTCCAGAGGTCCCTTCCAACCCAAACCATTCTGTGATTCTGTGACCCTCACCCAGCAGCACAGGTGGTGCTGCCACCACTGTCACCAGCCACCAACCGGCAGAAATGGCATGTTAATGGTGATGGCTTTGATTTCTCAGGGGCTTTGATTTTCCTCCCAAGAGAGTGGTATTTTCTTTTTTGGCAGATAGCCCATTTAACTTCTTCCCAAGTGCATGCCCCTTCTTCTCCTCCTCCTCACTACCCTTCCCCTGCCTATTCTTGGAAAGACCATTTCCTCTCTTCCCCAGGTGTCGGGGTGACAAAAAGCCCAACAGGTTATTATAGTTTTATACCACAATATGCCAATATTTACTTAGTTGCAAGCATAGCCCACAGAAGGGTCCTACAGGTATTTAACGTATTTTTACTTAGTAATATACAGTTTGTTTGGGTTCTTTATACAAAAAGAAAAAACCACCTGGAAATGGGTATAAAGTGTGGAGCACTAAGCAAGTTACAGCTCATGCCACACCAAGGGACAAAGGCCAGTTGCATTCTAAATCTGAAGAAGACAAGATTAAATTTCTCTTGCATTGCAAGGGTGAAATGGGAGCCCCTTCACAGCCATCCATGCCCACTAGCTGCATTTTTCTTCTAGCTTTCTTATTCTTTTAGTGAGTGACTGAGAAGCTGAATTTTCTGCTAAATCCACTGCTCCTTTAGTAACATGACCATTGAGTAATGTCTGGCAATTTGCTTGTGTGACAGAGTCAGATGCAAATGAAAGCTTTCCTCCTTCTGTGACAGATCAGAGTGAGGAAAAAAGCTTAAAACTGATTTAATTTCTTAATGTGCTTCTGTCTGCTGGCTCTAATATTTGGCTTTGATTCTGAATACTTAGCACTTCCATGCTAGACACTCCGCATTTCTAGGTAATGAATACTTTTTTTTTTTTTTGAAAAGCAAAACATAATTAAGCTTGAAGAAATTAAATATGACATTTAAATGAGAAAGAACTTTGGATGAATATGTAGATTTGGGTTGTACATACGCTTAACAAAATCAATGCACTCCCTGCAAACACTATCTTAAAGATACTCATTTCAACCATGGGTACTTCTTGTCACCAAGTAAATGTTCTGCTGCAGCTCTTACTATTTTCCAGCAGAGGACATGAACTCTCTGTATGGTCTTCTGAGTTTGTAAGCCTACAAAATACAAAGCTATGACTCTCACTGAGGAACAAACTGGAGCAACAAAACAAACCAACCAACCAACCAAGAGAACCTGCACAGACCTCCTCCCTTCCCAGGCACAGGACAGACCACAAGCAAGAATCAAAGCGTGTTATTTCACCAAACAGAGACTCTAGTTTTAATGTGAAAAAGACGTTTATTTGCTGCCAGGAAACCATGCCACAGCCCAAAAGCTAATTGTGCTAGGACCCGTATAAACACAGTTAATGCTGTTTCATGAAGAACAAGACTAGAATCCTCTTTTCATGTGAAAAAAATCTTTATCTAGTGTTGTTGCTGCTAAGAAAAATCACAGATACAGGTTCCACAAGCACCCTATGAAGGCTTTGTCTTCTAAAGTAACTAACCGTGCACCTCAATACACTGAATGTTAGCATACGGGCATATTTTTTGTCAAGCTACTTTATTTCTATAACAAAACAACCCTTTTCACAAGCCAAAGTCCCAACCACAGTCCCTTTTACAAAAGGGCTCTTGTACAAAGATGGAGGTACTCAGAACTGGTCAACGAGAGGGCACTGATTTGAAAAAAAAAAATAAATACGTGTGTGTGTGTGATTATCAATAAATTAATTGCATTTATTCCAGTAGAGAACAACGAACAAAATGTGCCAGGCTCCACATAATGCGAGTAGCACACTGGCCCTGCTATGAAGTTCAGAATTCAAGTGTCTGAGGAGAGAAACGCAGTAAGGAAAGAATCAGCAAATACAGTGAATAGGGACTACAGCATAACAGTAGTGCCATGGCTCCTCTTTCACGTCTAGGTGCTTGCTGAGAGAGGATTAGCTGAACAGAGAGATGAAGGACAGAGAAGTGGATGCTGCTGTAAAGGATTCAAGGCAGAGGTGACCTTCTTCCTCAACATGCTCAAGGCTGGATGGTGCAAAGTGAAAGCAGAGATGGGATTGGAAAGGCTGGAGTAAAGCAGCTTGATAACCCATCAGTACTGAACTAAACAACCCCAAACTGTTGATGTCCCAATACTTGTGGTCCCCAGATAAGTTTCCACCCCAGTTTCTACCAGCATCTGTCTCTCACTCATCCTTGAAGATTTTCTGCTCATCCTCTCCCCTCCTGATGAGGACTGCACAGCTCAAGGGCAGGAAGAAGAATCAGCATGGAAATTTTGAACCATAAGGTCCCCATGGCAGGAGGAGTCAGAAAAGAAGGACCAATGGGAGAGGGAGACTCCTGAGGTTAATGCCGATGGTGGTGGAGCACTCTGGCCAGGACTATGCAACAGCATCCACCTCAAGACCTGCTCAATGTATTTATGACTGCCAGGGATCAAAAATGGATCTCCTCCCACCTTTGTGAGATTTTCTGCATTTCAATTTGTGTTTTTAATCACAGTCATAACTGAACTTGTTTCTTGAATTCTTGCTTTTGGGGAACCTGAGATTCCTAGGCAGGCTCTGGAACACTGAGAAATTAATGCTGGAATACATTAATCAGCAGTGTGATGAAAGATCATGAGAACACTACAAAACTAATTCAGGTAACTGATAATTGTTAGAAGAAAAAATTATTTCCCACTTAAGTCTCTCTCTCCAACAACCACCACAAAAAAAAAAAAAAAAGGCAGCACTTTGTGCAAAAAATTTCAACCAGCCCTGTTCTTTGTTTAAAAAATTGAAGAGAATCAATTTTGAACAGAGGAAACATGGGTAGGGAATAAGCAATGTACTAATGGGTTTTAAAATGTTTTAGCTAGCACATAGCTGCTAAAGCTATAAAACTCTCATTCACTCAAGGCAAAGACAGATTCATGAGAAGCAATTAGGGCCTGATCCAATGTCGAATGATGTCATTTGCAGTCTTGCTGCTGACTTCAAGAATCTTTGAATCAAGCCAGCGACGGTCATTAGTACGGATACGTTGCTTTACAATAAAACCAAAACTGAGATTTGCTGACCAGGGACAGAAGCATCACTGGGAGAAAAGATCTGGGGTCTTATTTCGGATTGCTAGACACTGATTTCTTTCTCCCCCTTCCAAGTAGGGTATTTTATCTTCTGGATTCCCCAGTGAAAACTACTGTCTTTAACACTTGCTTATGACATGCAGATTCACACTGAAATAAGTCCAAAGTTGATTAAGCTAAATCACACTGTTCATACCCACAATATGAAATACAGTAACAAAAGCTGTGTTGCTGTCCAGTCTGGGTACTTTGGAAAGGATTCATCTGTCCTTATTTGGGTAACTAAACAAGAAAAGAGATGTCTGAGTTTTCTCCTTACCTTTCCTCTCCACTCCCACTGATTTCAGACACCTATCTTAAACAAACCATCCTTTGTAGGCAACCATGTCTCTGTGTTGACTTTAAACCCGCAGCACTTAGCACGGAGACAAAACACCAATTCACATACGTCACTCTTGGGGTGGTCATTTCCCAGCCTCTTCTGTACAGACAGATCATGAAATATAGGCATATAATGCTTAAGACTCTCTATACTATGTTCTTCTAAAAACCAGAACCTGGGAATTTGAGCTCCTTCTGAGGTCAGATTGTAATTTGTAGTAAACGTTTATTTAATGGTGCAAACCATTTTAAAGATCAAGGAAAAGGAAACAATAGAATTACCATCATGGTTACATGATAAGAAGAATCCTCACTCAGTGCATAAATCTGACTTTAATGCCATTCACAGGCATTCGTTTTTCAATATTGTCTCAAAACATACTCAGTTCTGAATTAAAAAAGGAGTCTGGAATGCAAGTACAAAGCCCTGAATTTTGTTATTTTAAATACCATCTGCTTGACAGCTATTGCATTTAATCGACATGCTAATTACAACAAACATTTCACAGACAAAACTAACATATCGTTTTCGTTATGAGACCCAAGAATGGAAAAAAAAAATGTTCTAGACTACTGTTAAAAAAGGAATGCCTTAAACTCTTAACTGTTGTTTACCAACTATGGAGAAATAGTAGTAGCTTACATAAGCCATGCTACTGAATAAAACTCTAACTTTTTTTTTAATTTAGATCCAACTGAAAAACTCTTGTTACTTTAGCTTCTGCTCCAAGGAAACCTACAGAATAACAGACTCGCTACAGGTAGAAATGGCCATTATAGACTAGACAAAGACCAACACACATTTTCTTGGGTTTTGGTCAATAGAGGTTCCTGCTTAGGTCTCCCGAGAGAGAAATGGGGTGTCACCATCACAACCCCACTCCCCGGTAGCAATGGGAAGCCAGAGTCACGACCAGCTGACCAACTCTACCTCTCAGCAAACAGTACCACACGCTACACCTTCCACCCACAGCAAGAAAACTAGACAGCATTTCACAGACTTTTCAAGACCCATGAGCAGTTGCAGATACCAGAAATGTGAAAAACTACCTTATGAAGAATGAAGCCGCAGCGGAGGTACCTGCCGAGACCCCGGTTGGAGCAACCAGGCTCTGGGAGGCCACCGAGCCGCCTGATCCCGCGGGGTCGGAGTTGTTCTGCCCTGAGCTGATCTGAACATTGGGACCGTCCCGGCCACTTTCTGGTGCTGTTTCTGGTGCCTGAAAAAAAAAAAAAATAAAACATACACACAGGTTAATAAAGTTGCCTAATGGCCATGACAGGGACAAATCTTGTGCGGTGCTTCCGAAGAGTGTCTTTGGAACGGTGAAGGTGAAGACAGCAGCGATTGAGGAGCTATACAGCTGGACGAGAGTACTGCAGTAGCTCCTGCAACAGAGAAGGTAAAAACCATGACTGCAGCAGACGAACAGCATATCATAGAGACCCTTGATGATGGGTAACGCACAGTTTAATAGTTTGACAGACATGAAGAAATGGAAAACGATAAGCAGAACCCTTTTGTTTTCCAGTGTTATTTGTGAGCTGGCAGAACTGTTTATCTGGTTCAGTTATACCTGTCAGGAATTATTTCTCAGTGACACATCATCTGCAAGACCTATCTGCTTAAGAGGAACTAACCAAACAGTCACATTTGTAACATGTTTCCACATGAATAACCCCAAGAAATAAATTTTTAAAAATTGATTTTTTTAAAACATACATACAGCCCTGCTTTTCAGCGTTATCTATCTTAGCAGAACAAGTACATGGTATTTTGCCTCCTGCAAACCATTTCAGCGGAAGAACAGGAGTGACTGGAGATGCATCTTCTCCAGCATAATGCATCTGTGGTATCTGAGACAGGAGGAGGGGAGGCATTTGGTTTGGGATTTTGCCAAAATATCCAACATCTCTGTTGTGAAACTGTGTCATGTTCATATCTTCAAGCTTAGGCCACCAACTCTCTCAGTACCAAGTTCAATTAAGTCCCATCAGTCAAATGCTCATTGACAGTGCTGGGAAGGCCTCCTTTTAGGAAGAACCTGCTCTATGTCTAGGAGTACTGAAGATTTAATTAAAGACGACACCACAATAAATATTTGTCAAAAGAGTTAATTGCTTCATGTATGATAATATATGATGTTTCTGTCATCTGAAATACTACTTTGACATTTCCAACTAATTAGCTAAAATAAATTCCAGAAAAGCAGACAGCCTTGCAATGAAGCACAAATGCAATTAGGTACTTCCTGGGATGCCACCAAATTTTAAATTTTGTGCTGCCATAGATCATGTTTCACAACTGTAGATACACAGACATGGTAATAGGGCCTTCCCAATTACATACACACCCTCAGTTTTCTCATACACTGACAACCCAAACAGAGTTTTTCTCATGAGAACTGAGGCAACCCGATTATTAGGTATCAAGTAAAAGAAAACTCCGCCAACTGAGCAGTGCTAGGCTGGTGCATGAAAGGCCGTCTGGAGTTTCATCTGGAGTCATTTCCATAGGTTGAGCACTGAATTCCCAGCAAAGTCAACAAGAAGAAAGCGTACCCAGCTCTTTTGAAGGTCTGCTGTTTAAAGATTAATATTATCATTGGTATTACGGAGTGCCTGACTAATGCTTTACCGCAGACTGCTACACAAAAAAAGTACTTTTATAGAGCTCACCCAAGAGATCTGAGGCTGAGACATATGAGAATATTCACACAGATCAATTTAATCCCAGCGAAGCTACTCATGCTAGAAGCCTAAATGGAAACTCTGAATAACCCTCTGCGAAACCCTTCAATTTGTAATACAGAGGTCTCATGAGATCAGGTTTAGCAATGCAGGCAGAAAGGCAGAGACCAAGCACTGCTAAAGGTCAAAACCAGCACAAAGAAATGGTATGGTGGCAACACATGCTTTAAAAAGGGAGTGTGGCTATCCCAGACATAATCTACTGGCAATGACAGCCAGGATCAGAAGAGAATCAGGTCCACTCATGTGGTTAATCACTTAAAACTAAGCGATGGAGTAATGAGGACTTTGAAGTGGTCAATAAAACAGGTACCTGAGCATTAATGAACTGAAGCAACAACTGTATGGTCTTGACCAATACCAGCCACAGAAAGTATATAGCATAGGGGTGAAAAATATGCAGACTGAGGAAAATCTGAATATGACATCTAAACTTCTGAGCTACATCAACTGACACAAAGCGCTAAGTAAGCAGAGCTTACTATGGAGTTAACAATCTACAGACTAAGAAACCTACACCAGATACTCTGGAGCGAGTATGTGGGGATCACAAACTGGCATATGAGGGGGATGCCATGCACAGTGGTCAGTAGCATGATGGGCAGCAAGAGGATGAAACCCAACCACCAGCCACTGACAGGTTAACATCAGTGTTTTAATACTCCCATACATTCTGCTAGGAGGACAACAGTAAGTCTCTGTCACACCTGCTGTTGTCTCAGACTAAAAATTACAAGGCTGAAATGAATTCCCAAGGCATATTTTTTCCATTCACTTTCAACAGGGCTATATTAGACAACAAGACTTTGAAACAAAGGAAATAACGTTGGAGCAAAATATTGAAGAAAGCATGCAGAGGGAGCAATGTGTTTCCAACCAATCGTACCTTCAACTAATGCATAATCTAAATGACAGCATAATCTAAAGCTAAAGATGAAATCTGCAGAGTTAGCATGAAAACTTCAGTGAATTTTACAGCACAGTGCGACAGAACTGAAAGAACTGATTGGAATCTGTTAACAAGAGCAGGTTTTCTTTCTAAGAACTCCATCTTCCAAGAGGTCAATTCCCATAAAAGCTATTCGCACTTAATAAAAACATAAGAAGCATATAACATACATTACTTTTTTACCACTTCTTCTTTTCTATGAAAACTTAGAAACCCACATTTCTAAGACCAACAGTTGCAGACACGTCAGGCATCTAACATGAAATATACAACTCAAACCCAATTTTTCAGATAGCAGATGGTTAATACGCTTTCCAAACCAAGATGTCTAAATCACATGTCTGTAAATCACCATTCTCACATTAGACACTTTTGAAAGCTCAAACTGTAATTTCTGGGTAAATTTGGCTGTTTTATTCACAATTCTGTGCATGCAATGAGAGGAGGATGAGGGGAAGCCAAGGAGAAGACATTCATTCTTGCGGAGGAAAAAGTGAAGACACATGAGATAAAATTATCAGAAAACTAGTGGAGAAAACAAGCCATATATTTTTCATTAAATCTTCGATTACTCAATTAGTACTCTTAAATACAAAGGTAAGATCAGTTTTGATGTCCGATGACACACTTAGAAAAAAGCCAAACAAGTTCTTCCAAGTTAGAGATTCACTTCAGGGACTGCTTGCGCCATCCAAAGTGACAGCATTTTCCAGCACGTTCATGTTCAGCTACATCTCTCAGCTGATGAGGAGGGCTCAGGTATGAGGAAATTTGTCAGGTCCAGTCATTTGCCCTGAGGCAGGTAAACTAAAGACAAGTAATGGGACTCTCCCACACACTCGGGTTTGTCACACCACCCTTTCAGCTTGTGTTTCTTACAGCTGCTGAAGGGGTACGGATAAGATAAGGGGGCTTTGGTTTCAACCAAATTTCTTCATGTATCTCCCTTATCCTAATCCATGTTCTTCTGGGTATTATGTGTGGAAAACATAATACTCTAGAGGATGGGGAGCAATTTTGCAGAATGTTTTTAAGCATGCAAGTCTGCACAGGGAGAAGACTCCTGTCTGCAGCTGAGAGTGAACTGCTCTTCACTGTTTACTAAATTTTCATAAATCACTCAGAAATCACAACCTTGTCACTACAAAGTGTTACTGACTGCAATGAATATTTCAAGTGTCATAAGCCTCCACATCCCGAGATTAATGTTTAATTTTCTATGAAATGGTTTGGGGGACAAAAGCCATTAACCCTCTGGAAACCAGCTGAACCTCAAAGGAAGGATTTCCAAAACTGGTCTGTAGGATCCCTTCCCTCCACTCTCTCTGAAGCCTCATGAAAACTGGTACCAGTAAAAGCACAGCAAGGACAACACTTGAAAATGTCACACCAGGCGTTTTGCATGTTCAGGAATGACCAAGGTTTCAGTGCTTCATATCAGTGTCTGTGTCATGAACAGAAGGATTTTGGTACCAGGTGCCAGCACCCACCCCAAGGGCATGGGAGCAGAGCTGGACATGCTGCTTTTTGGCTGGCAGCTTCCATACACACAACTGAGGCTCACAGGGCCACAACAAGCAATGACAGCCTGAGTTATTCCCGGTTAAGATGGCCAAAGGCTGGGGGACAGGGCAGGAGGAGATGGAGACGACCTGACATCCTCAGGCTGTGAAGATGTGCTGGGCAGAGGAGGAACATCCCCTGCTCCATCCCCAATTCTCAGCACACAGGTTCTCTGCCATGACCAGACAGCAGGAAACACCTGCCCAGGTTTAAATGAGTCTAGACTAGTCCACAATTACACTATAGAGAAGCTGGCCATAGATTAAATTTCCAGGTCCACAGCACACTGTCAGACCATAACCATCTGAAGGACAATTACAACCATAACAAGCTCTTTACAAGTTTGAAGTGCAAAGCTAAAAACTAAGCCATAATGTTTCCAGTTTCCTGAATATTTCCATTCTCTGGACATTGACCTTTGTTCAGGGATCCAAAAAAGACAAGTGAGGTGCTGCCACTTTAACTCATACAAAATATGTGCCTGTTGACAGGCAAGAAAAACACAGGGATATGAGAATCTAGAGAAAAATAGATGAAACCCAGGATAGCACTGCCATGGTAAAAGAAAAACAGAAGGCTGTATAGTGCTGCAAAAGAAAGTAATCAGATATGATGTCTAAATATAAGTATTGAGAACGGATTTAGAGAAGAGGAAATGGAGGAAATGACAAAAGCATCAACACATCTGATACACATCTGTGTAATCAGAGTCAGAAGTCACTATGATTTATTTAATTCAAAAAATTGGTCCCATAATGAAAGCATTCAGCATGGTTTCAACAGCGAGTTGCAGGTGAAGCTGAGTCTGTACTGGGGTGCTTTCTTTTCAAGTTGTTTTTACCTCTTTCTGAGTAGCAGGCAGACATACAGACTTTGAGTATTTGCTTTAACTTACTATTTTACCCTTTCAGACTAGGACATCACAGCCAATTAAACTGTAAAAATGGCTTGATTAATGATTTTTCAATATATTAAATCTACTGTTTGCATATGATAAAACAATAACTTTCCCCCTAAATGATTTATACTAAGGCTCTTATGACCTACTATCACTAACTGGAACAAATGTGACGTAAATCTCTATCCAGATAATGCTCATACCATAAACCCTTATTTCCCGTAAGCATGGATAAGTCTTGCATATGTCTTCTATAGGAAACATCTCCTCCTCAGACTGGCTAGCATTACATAAAGTTAACAGTGCAGTATATGCCAGGTTGAAGAGAAACGTATTCTGGATAATTTTTTTACTGTCTTTTGACAATGTTTCTGCTGGGTCTCATTATAAAATAACTAGGGCATTTTATAACCACAATACACTACCATAGTCATTTTATAACCTGCAGCTGCGATGTGGTAAAAAGAATTACTAAACCTGTAGTTTCAGTCGTTTATGTGCATCTCCTCTTCAATGTGAATCAAATGCAGAGCACAATAGCCCTTCCCCAAAAAACGGGCTTTCAGCTACAAGAGTTGCTAATGCCTGACTTATCATTGGTCTCTGAAGATGAGGCAGAAGGAGAAAAAAAAAAATCACAGAGAAGCAGAATTAATAGGAGGACCCATCTGCTGTCACAGACTGGAAAGCAATACAGGAGATCCAAAGACAACCTCAGGGCTCTTGCTTTTGGGTTAATATCTGAATTACTAAAACAAGCTAAGAGTTTGGATCTTCAGCACCAAAAATCACTAGCAGTCTGTGCTTCATGCACAGAAGGGACCTCATCCTTCAAACGCACCATGCATCCAGGTGCATCCAGCACTGGTGGCCCCACCAGTACAAGGATGGAAGTAGCAGCTTGTTCCCCTCTGACCAGAGGCTCTTGATCTCAGCCTGACCCAGATCTCTCCTAAACCATTCTCCTTGGTCCCTGATTAATTTGTTAAGGTTTTGGGCAGGTCTTGGGGATGCCTCTTTCATCTACAAAATGCCCATTCCTTCAGCCTGCCAATATCCCCAAGCTAGAAGGTCTCTGCAGTCAGGGCTTTGGTAGCACAAAGATGCTACCAAGCAGAAATGGACCAGTTACTTCACAGTTCAGCCAAGGAGAATACAGGTACCAAAAGAGGCAGCAAGTGATGCTCTTTCTTTCCTTTTTCACAGCTATCTGACCAGCAGTCACACAAACTTCACCCTCCTATCTGCACATGTAAACCAACCACCTGGAAAGTCAGGAGGACATGAAAAAGGGCTATGTAGAAGGATGTAGATCCTTCTGCACATAAACACTCTCAAATTTGGACTTTCCATGTGCAGTGGATTTAAAACAGTCAGGCTAGAGAAACTGTTTCTTCTAATGCCTCCAGGCAAGCATCAGAAAGTGTTGCCTGGAGCCCTCCCTGCTGACATGTATAACAATAGCTACAGCTTCCGAAGCCAAAATATATAGCTGTGCACTGCTCAGGGTGTTTTAATTCATCATTGTGGTCAAAATTTAAAACGAACTGTTTATTCAAGTGGACAAATATACGGTTAAATCCCTGCTTTTTGTCAAAGGCTGATATGAACAAGCAAAGGAATTCATTAACAAGCTCATAATAATGCAAATTTCTTGCAGCTTAGGATAGGGTTTCTTACAAGAAGACAAATGCTTTTCCATTACAACTGACTTGCACAGGCCAGATGCGTCTCTAACAGCAGCGAAACACAAGACATGTACAGAGCTTTGAATCGGAAGAACTTGTATCACCTTCCTGACTCCACAACAAAATTTCTCAATGACTTTAGGCAACTCCACCAAAATCTCGTTGTCCCTTGATTACTGTCTATTCAGCAAAATGGAATAACCATGTTACCAAGAATTGCAGGTCTTATAATTTTATTATTAGCATTATATTGCTATAATGATTGACACATAATGTCAGCAAATAAAGGCAGAGGTGGACAGAGACTTTCATACGTAATTTTTACTTCAATCATGCTTGAACTGCTTATATATTAGATGTCACCACTTTAAAGAGAACATCCCTTGGGACCGATTTGCCTGACAGCTACCACGTACAAGGCACCCATTGACTAGTATCCCTCTTGAAGAGGTACAAGCCCTGGTCATATGAAGGGAAAACTGGGTCTTTAGTACACTAAAATCTGGAGAACAAGGTTCAATTACAGGCAAGCTCATGAAGCAGCATGATGTTCACAAACACAGGGACAGCTCTGATTATGGGATAGTTTTGGAAGGACACCAAGGTCCCAAACTAGGGATGGAGCTATGCAGGTGCTGCTCTTTTTTCCTTGTGGCTGTTCCCTGCTGACCTGATATTTACTCCCCATGTGAGAACCGCGTAATTCAGACGCACAAAGAGTCATGATTCACCATGACTGGAGTGAAATCCGCAAGCCTGTAGATGTCCTAAAGCTCTTTCAGGTAACCAAATGCCATGACAATAATGAGGAATTCCAGAAGAACTTTACAAATGCGAGTGGGCAAAGAAGTATTGGTTGATTTGACATAGATAAGACTGCGTATTTAGGGAAAAATGAGCTAAACAACACCCAAACAATGCTGAATTCAAAACTTGCAGTTAGAGCTTGGAAGATCTAAGGGTCGCTGGTAGTTCCTCTGAAATCAAGATGTAGCAGCAGCCAAAAATACACCAAACAAATTTTGGACATAACAAAGTAAGGCAGAAAGAACACAGAGAGTAACCCTGTATTGAGTACCAGGTGCAGTCCTCATCCTGCATCTCAAGATGGGGGTAGTGGAATAAGAGAAATGACAGAAACAAGCAAGTAAATGGCCAAGAAGATGGAGCAGCTGCCTCAGGAAGACAGATGAAAGAGGCCAGGACTTTCATTTGGAGAGGGGAAGATTGAGGGGGGGCCTGAATGAGCTTTACAAAGTCAGGGAGGTAATGGCTAAGCTGAAGCAGAATATTTCTTTGTACTGGGACAGTGAACTCACAGAACTTGCTCACACAGAAGGCTGTGGTGGCAGAGTGTCAGCAGTGACAGAGAGGGATTTCTCCTGGACAGCAGGTCCTTAAATGGACAGGGATGTGTCCCTGAGACTTGCCCAGCTGTGCATGCTGGGGAGCATGAGCAGACTGCAGGATGCAGCCAGGCTCCACAGCTCTCCCTAAACAGCATTTTCAGCTCCACTGCTGGAGACAGCCCTGGGCTAGACAGGCAGCAGCTCAGACCCAGTAGGATATTTCTAATGTTCATACGATTCCCATACCATCTTTCTACTAGAGTCTTCCTTAGCTTAACAAGTAACAGGAGGTTGTGCTATTCCCATAGGCCCCCATGAGTACTTCAGAGCCACCATGTGGGACTCAACAGGATGTCTACACAGCTACTCCGTTTGGACCAACCAAACCCAGACATCACAAGGGCCACTCTCCCCTTCTTCATCCTTCCACTGCCATCTCCCCTCCTACAACAGCCGACTGCCTTGCCAAACTTCACAACAGCGACTTTTGAGAAGCAGAGGGGAAAGGTTCTGAACAGCAAATCCATCATCTTTGCCCAACAACATCAAAACTACAGCAATCGACTCTTGCATACAGCACCTTTCAAACCCTTCCTTCAACTAAGGTAGTTAGAAAAGAACCAACTCAGACTTGAGATAGCAGCAGCTATGCAAACCCGAAGGAATTAACACGGAAGCATTTGGGCACAAAAAAAAAAAAAAAAAAGGCAATAATAATAATAATAACAGGTCAGCTTTGAAAAATGCCTAACCACAACATCACTCTGTATAATAATTTATATGGACTCACTTGCCTAGAAGTGTTTCACGCTTGAATCTTACAAGTACTGCTTTCAGATTCAAAGCAAACCTCTAATTATTGATCCTTCGTTACACTGGGAAATTACCTCATCGTAGTTTTAAAGTTCTATTTATAAGTCTAATAATCTCATCATTGATTACGGTGACTGTATTCTAATTATAAATCCATTATCTCCTCAACAATGAAATAAAATCAATAATGCACGCAAATGGGAAAAAAAGGAATTTAAATGCGTACATTAATGTCATTTCAAGTAGCTCTATTTTATGCACCATCTCTAACAAAACTGTGTCACATCATTAGCAATAATGTGAAAAATCTTTTTCAATTAACAGAGCTGATTTGATGCTATGTTCAGTAAAGTGGCAATCCATTCCATTAAACACACACATATGAAATGGTTGCAACATCTATGAGCTCTATCTATACATCATAAATTCTCTCCCAATTGCTGAAACAGAAAGTAGATACATTTTCTATTTATGCTTTTTAAGCTTCCTTTCAGAAGCTACCACCCAGGGCATTTTGGTGATTCTAGTTGCAAGTAACAAAGAGCATGAATATTCGCCACATGCTCAGCTACTCACGCCACAAAACAACAAGGAGATGCTTTCACACTGTGCACAGCTTGACTACCTGGAGGACCACAACCTCAACATGCCATCATTCCAGGACACAGCTTATGGAGCAAATGTTAAATTCAAAGCACTTTACCAAAAATGTACGATGTTCAATCCTATTTTACACAAGAAAGATGACTGGGAAATCCACACTTGCATCCACCCGTGAAAATCAGTTCCTTAAACATGGTATACAGAGACTACTGCAAAAGACTTTCTCTCCACCAGCCTAACACAACCAAGGTCTGAGCTCGGCCTCAATTTATCTGATTTCTTTCTCTGCTGCATTCACCTCAACCACCAAAGCATCATCCAGCTGCAGTCACCCATAACAACCAGAATAGCCAGTGCACAGCAATGGTGGTCTCATAAAAGCACTCCTACGTCAGCTATATAGAGTCTTTCCCAAATGCTGGATGACAATTCTGAGCTCCAGCCAAAAAGTAAGAGCTATTCTTGTGATTTCTAATGTTGGAGTGGCGTGGGATACGCCAAATGACAATCAGTTCACTGGACAATTCACACTGGAGCATGTGAACAGTATAAATGGACGAGCAGGATGCAAAAGAAATGAAAATGAATTGAGTGAACAGAAAAGGTGATCCCAAATAAACTAGTTCAAAAGGCAAGTGTGGAAAATTTAAATTAAAAAGTAAAAAAAGGAGGGAATTTTTTATCTTAGTGTAGCTTATGATACATTTGCTGGATGAATGACCTGTGGGCCAAAAGTAAATCCTGTGGATTACCACTTGCACGTAATCGCTAAAGTTTGCTTGTCTTAAATCTAGCCCTGATGAGTACAGGTGAAGTCTGGGCCAACATTCTTCATTATTGCTTGTTGACTTCAATTGTCAACAAAGGCAAGTATGGACGTGTTTCCCTGTGAGAACTATAATAACAACTGCTTAGCCTAGAGCAGTGAAGGATCAAAAGAACTGTTTTCAGGTGGTAATTTGAGCCACAAGAGGGTCTGAGTCCTGTGAATAGTTACCCTGTCCCACAACTGTAAAACCAATACTATGGCAGAAGCGTCAAATACACAATATAAAGAGACATAATCCACACCCTCACCTAAGAAAATGCTCGTTTTCATCTTGTAGCCAATAACCTTTCTGTCCACTCTTAACATTTTTCCTGTCACTCTGATACATGGGGATACTTCAAAAAGTAACCTCATTTTCACCTTCAGCATCCCACACTAGGAGCAAGCTAGAGAAAAAGGACACGGAGGCTGTAGCGACTACACAAAATCAAGGCCTGCGTTTCTATCTGCATGTTTAAGGCTTAATTTCCAGCCCACACTTTCTAAGCTGGTCTGGTACCTGGCTGCTGGGGCAGGGTCTCGCTGACTGAACACACGGCGCCGGCAGCAGCATCATCCTCCAGGTCACATCCCTCCCTCTGCCTTTGCTGAGGCAGCCAAGTGCAATGCAAGGCACTGCTGCACATCCGAGGTGCGACAGCCTCGGGAAAGGTCTTTTCCATGGGGCTATAAATTAGGTTAATATGGGAAATCATTTAGTAATTTGGATCAAAAGGTTTCCTCCTGCTGTTCGGACTTGTTACAGAGAGTGACCAACACTAACTTTGAAGATTTTTTTTGTTTCCCCACTTCCTTTCCTTTATCCACTTCCTCTGCAACAGCAGTGGCACCAACACCACTAAAGCTAAAGGGAAAGCAGAAAAGCCTCTATGCATCCCCAGCCCCACCACCTGTCGAGGTTTGCTGCTGACTTCTGCAGAAACAAAATGTTCTATGTGGAATCTGAGAAATGTCCCAAAGCTCAAAGTCATCCAGATGTCTCACTGACACGATTTATGGTCAAAGCACTACATTTTAATTGTTTCATTACAAAATGTATTTCACGCTTTGTATTAATAAAAAGTCACTGAGAAAGCGATCGAGAAGGATTTTTAAAATTAATTTAAAGACCCACTTGGTGTGACGTTCAAAGTAAAAAAGTAAATGCTGAAAAGTAAATCTTGTCATTCTTCTGTTTTCCACAGTCACCTTTTTATTGCATCTTCTAAGCAAAATTTAAGTCATTCTTGCTCTAAACAAGCAAAGAGGATTTAAAGAAAGTCAACAGAGGCTGAATTACTCTCAGATGAATCCATCTGGTTTAGATTAGGTTAAGCAGAAGACTTATTCCTAGGAATTACAGGAAAGCTTGAATTATGACCAAAATAACTCAGATTTTTCACATCAAACAAACATAGCTTCTTTAACTTTAGAGTATATGCATCCATTTACACGTCCTGTGGGCAAACCCTCCCTCTCTCAACCAGGCCATAAACTTAACTTCAAATCTGTCACTACGCTCAGTGACGTACATTAGACTTCGGATAAATTTACAATTTTATATACATATGCTTTAAAAGTTTTACTTACGCCACTTTCATTTTTCCAGTGCTCCAACTTCTCTAATATCCTAATGGTGCATTTTTTTAATATATTTTTAAAGCAACTTAGAAACTGGTAAAAATTCAAGGAGCCACAATATTTTGCCTTATAACCAGTACCAATCGTATATATTCAAATTAGAAATACAGTGTGGCAAGGATTTCATTTTGCATAAGACAAAAGAATATGTGATTTGCAAAACAAGCTCTGTTTCACTGTGATATCTTTATAACACATGGCATGGCTACTTTACCACTTTTATGCAGTACATAACACTGCATACTAATAACACAGTCAATCAAAAGCATACAGTAAGACCTCTTTGTTCCACAATACATGCAGATACTTCTAAAAGGTGTACAGGGTATTTTCAGTGGTTTTTAATGTTCTGCTTCTAAGCCACACACACCTAGGAAGCCTAAGCTCCCCTCATCCCTGTGCTTCTGTATTAAACTGCATGGCAATGCTGAACACTGCTAACATGTTTTTTCATTTGAGTAGTAACCTTATATTCACTTGGCAGGTCTAGAATTAAAAACATCAATATAAAACTATTTATTAATTAAAGTTGTCAGCTGCCCACTACAAATCAGCTGTCTTAGCCAGAGTTATACCAGCTCCCTCCCCTCCACAGTGCTCGCTGTCTGGTCAGACTACTTATCACTGCTACTGGTGATTATTTTTTGTAATTTTTCACAAGCGGCCACTTGGGTAAAGCAGCTGATTACATCTTCACCTTTTGCACCTCGGTTGCAATCCTAGTCTTCCCCTCCCTGGACCTTCCTCTGGATCCTTAATTACTGTTCCTCTTCACAGCTCTCAAAGCCCATGGTTATTATTTTGGTTTGAGAAGCACCCACACTATGCTTCAAAGACACATTCCTGTTCAAAAAAATTTATAATCTATATAATGGATTTTCACACTTGAACTCCAAACATATATTAAAAATTTACGATGTCCTGCACTTCTGACCCCCAACATTCAGCCCAGAAGTGTCTTCACAACCATAAGTGACATTATAAGGTAATACATGCGAGTTTGGGGAGAGAGATGAGAAGAGCTGAAATCAAGACTTTTTTTTTTTTTTTTTCTCTCCGCAGACAATTCCACGACCACCACTATTAAAACTAACCATAAATAAAATATACGGATCCTGGAGAAATGTTTGTAGGTACGAAGTCTCCTGAGGTTGGCCAGCCATAGGCTGGGTGTGTTTTCACACCCACAAGGCACTGGGCACACGGCACCTTACATCGGCCACCTGTGTAAGGGTTTGCTCCGCGTCACCCACCTGGGATCTGCCACCACCAGCAGAAAGCCACAGGCACCTTCAGAGGACAAGGCGAGCCAAGACATGACATCCAAGACCAGAAGGACAAAGCATCACTTGGAGGTGCCTGTTGCTCTCTCACAACTACAAAGGAAGCCTCACTAATTAGCTTAGAGTAAACACCTTTTTGTCAGCTAAAAATAGCTGAGAAGAATCCCAGACTTTTTCTGTGTCTGTCTTCCCATCTTCAGGAAATTAATCATGCTCACTTCATATGCGGCACTGAGTTAAATCACTGTGAGGTAAGGCGCTTGGGTAATATTTTCCTACCAGGGAGTTCAGTGTTTGTTTCAAGAGCCCCACTTTGGTAAGAAAACAAGGCACAGGTACAGATTCCCAGTGAAACAGGGGTATTTACAGAGTGGTGAAAATAACTTCTATCAGAGTGTAAATTCCTCAGGAAAGACTGCATCTTTTCCATCTGCATTTGTGCAGTATCTTGCCCAAATGGGCACTGATGGCTTCAAGATGCAGTCATATTACATATTATAAATAGTACACTCAACACTGTCCTTTCTACTGCAATTCTTCTTGCTCCAGAATTCCTCTAGCCAGGACCAGCTTTGCTTCACAAGTAGATAGGAAAGGTTACTAAAGACAGACATCTCTGAAAGTATGTATATCCACAGCTCTCTCCTGGTTCAATCTTAAACATAAATCCTGCCTCCAACTTCAGGAAAGAATAGCCAAAATCATCTGTCTAACCAGGGTTTTTAAAGTAAATAAATAAATCAACTAAACTTTTCTAACAGGAAAGGAAGTTCAGACTTGAAATCAATAGAAATTGGGGAATCTCAGTCTTTCCAAAATTGTAAGATGAGGTGAGATGGGCATTGGATGAGAACATTCTGCAGTGGATGCTGTCCTAAGCGAGGGCTATAATAGCTGATTCCTGAAATCTCTCCAATCCTGTTTCCTTCGACACCTGTGATTCCTCAGGGGAAAAGCCTGGGGAAAGCACTTTCTGCCTCACCCACCCAAATAGCTTAATCAGACACAAGGCTCTTAATAATACAGAAGGCAGCAGGAGAATTTGGACAGACACAGAAAGCACAACCTGGGAAAGTATGCACAACACAGTCTTCAGTAACCACACTTGGGCTCAAATGAATTTAAAAAAATAAATTAAAAAAAAAAATAAAAAGGAGAAAACGACTGAAGCCTCGCTTCTCTCCAAAAACTGCTTCTACATCTAAATTGACCTTGCAGATGACTGGATCACATCCAAGCAGCCTCCAACACTCACACTCTTACAGTGTTTGTCCTTTTCACTAAAGGTCACTGTTTTCCAGGCTACTGCATTTCTTTGCACATTTCTAGCTCACACTTAAGCTCTGTTGCATTATACACATTTTTCATTCACAGGGGTTAAATGAGGCAACTCAGTTTTATCTTAGAATAATATGCAGTGGTTAGGGAAAACCACATCTATCAGTCAGCATGGTTAAGCAGGAAGAAATCTGGAGCTGGCTGTTAATGAATTATTTAAGACAAGAATAAGGGCACACAAGGAATGAGCAGTGAAATGGAAATATTTCTGCTTTCAGAGAGTGCAGGCTTCTTAACACAGCAGCCTTCAGATTTTCTTTTCTACATTTCTGTGATCTACACAAAATTTAAAAGACAATTAAAAAGTAACATTATATGCCTTACATTGTCCAAATTGATCCCTAACACATGGAGCAGCATTTTAAAGAAAAGCACTAATAGCCAGAGTTCCTCATAGATCTTGAAGAGCTGAATGGGTCAGTTTTTCCCCTTTTCTCAATGTAAAATCATCAGACAGCAATCTGACATCAGTGGATATTCACTGCATTTAAATGGGGACCCGTCAAAGGTTGGATGTATGTGCATTCACAAATTTCCACATGAGAGGAAAGTATGGGAGGAAGGAATCACGTCTCCAAGCTTTTTGTGGAAGGAAACACAACAGCCAGCCTGTAAAAGTAATATTAGACAGCAGCACTCTTAAATATTTATCTCTGATGATCTTGGAGCTCAACCAGCTGAAGCTACCAAGCGATATTAGGTCGTGTTTATATACAACAGCACATAAGGCATGTTAAATTTAAAGCCGTCTAGCACCAACATACCTGGTCTTGCAAGATCTGCTACAATGTCTTTAAGTGAAAATCCTGACTTATATTTGTGTATGTTTTGTCGCTACACACACTCGACTGTTCACTACCATGTGAAAATGATTTAGGAATAATCTTGGTCAAAACCAGTCACTGCATCCTCCTTCTTAGCACAGTCCCATAGACTGGTATAAATCTGTAATGAATGTGCTTTTAAAGGAAACATGAATCTCTATAAAGCTTTTTCATTTCCCACAAGAGTTACTAAAATATACACAGAATACAGGAAATGAACATCAATGCTTAAAATCCAAGTGCAATGACATTTACAGGCATGTAGCTCTGAAGCAACCTTGTGAACACTCTCCTTTACAGCAAACTGTTTTGCAGCACATCTAACCTGAAGATTAATGGTCTCCATCACAGTCTATCAACAGCATCTGCTGAACTGAACTCAGCTTTAGAAGTTCAGTGCTAGACTTGAGAGTCAAGTTCATCTTTGATATAAACCCATGAAGCTCCCAGAGTTCCGTATGTGACAAACTTGGCCTTTCATGTTTTTCTAAAGGGGTCACCAGGTATCTGACAGCCAAATAACACCACCTGCATGCATGAAGCTAAAATAGGTGCAAAAACATCTGAGGAAAGGATCTCACCATCTGAGACAAGAAAGCAAATTCCTTGTGACATCTGACAGAACATCGTTCAAAGCTCTTTTTCAGCTCTTCAGTGCTTGAAACATGGTTTAGAATACCATTAGCTGATCCTCTCTAAGATAAATATGTACACATCTCATATTTTATCTTTTTCTCTCTCTGCATATCCACACACATGTAAACAAAACTCAAGCATCTGACTTATGGCTACTTACTAGACAAGCCTGAGGCAGGAAGCTGTTCACCCTGGAGATACTCCACATGCCTTCAAGGTACTGCTGAGCCTGGATGGTGACGGAGCTCAGGGCACCGCTGAGACCACTGGGGGCCACCGTGACTTGAACGCTGGAGTTGGGAAAACCACCCGTGCCTTGAGACCATCCAAGTCCCTTCTTCCTCTCTGCCCCAGAGAAGAGATTCGGAGACTTTCCAGTCTGCCTGCCCACCTGCCCAGCAATGAGCGGCAGGTCTCTCTGGGAGGAGACGGTGACCATCCTGGGTACCACGCTGGTCACTGCCCCGGCGCCGGGCGGGAGGTCGGGCATCTCTGGGTAGCTGGTTTGAGTGAGGGTGTGCATCATCTGAATGGCTTCTTGCTTCAGCTGGTTCAAGTGAGTGGCGCAAGTCTCACATCTGCTCTCTCCTTCATTCCTGTTTTTCTGTAAGTAGTCAGGCACTTGAAGCTTGTCAAAAATTAAAGCTGATAATCGTGGGTCCTAAAGAAGTGGGGAAAGGAAGAAGAAAAACATACTGAGTTAAAACAGTGCAGAAAAGATAAAAAGAAGGAAAAATAAAAAATTTCTGTGATTTGCTCTTCACCCATGGAAGTACTTTAAATCTGTTCTGGTAACCCTCAGTCATTTTTCCCCCAAATACTCTAAAAGACTCGCAGGTCAGAGCAGATTAATAAACCATAAGAGAATTCACTTGTATTAGACCCAGCATGAAAATTACCATCAGAATCGAACCGTGGAGCTGTGGTGTACTCAGTAAGTACTCGTTCTTCTAATTAACTCTCCTTTTGAGACATCTAACGTGCCTGTGTTTCCCATGCTCAGGAACAACGTTAGTTCAGATGCTAAACCTACAAATATAATGTGTTTCAAATTCATACCACCACCTTAAACCTAGGCAAATTAGCCTTTAAAGCATTTCAAAAATTAGTGCATGACCTGGTAAACGTTTTGTTGTCCTCACCCTCAGAAATTATTAATCAAGTGGCATAAAAAACTGTTTACATGATGCTGCCCACAGCTGGCTCCTCTGCTAGCAAGGACCGTTATTTCTGATCTTTGCAACCCAGATGGTTGCAATATTCCCTTACGCTACAGTTGCTTTGATGAGAAATAGATTTGAGCCTACAGCCATGTGTGAAGGTGTGACAATGTGCACACCAAGAAGCTGATTTAAAAGCAACACCTATTTTGTTTCCACAGAGCAATTTCCACCCCCCATCCCCCTTGCTAGTTCATTTTAAGGCTGCCCAGATATTTTAAAACCCAGCTCTGTGTTTCCAGTTTAGAGTTACCTATCTCCTGAAACACACAAATGCCTTCCCATCCAAGCTTGCTACTGTAAAGATTAGTCAAGAGATTAAATCCAGCCCTGTTGTAAATCTGCTATTAAGACTAATGCCTTGCAGTAAAACTGACCCAACTTCACACACTCTTGTTGAGCTCTCTAAACAATTAAGGTTTTAATGAAATCACAGCACAGCCAAAGGTTTATTTGTATAATTATTTTAAGTGAAAATATTTAATTTGCTTGTTAATAATGAAGGCACACAAAGCAAGTAAGTCAGCCATCCAACATATGCTGAGAGCATCCCCAGATCAGTATTCATTTTTTAAAATGTAATACTTTACACCAAGCTGCAATTGCTCTCTAGGAAATGAATGACCTGTTACAAAACTAACTAATTCTGGGTTTAATTACAACACACATCAATAAAACTCTTTTAAGAAGTCTTGCCACTGGTACTTTTTGCTCATTCTCTTTCAACTGCGCTATTTCCCTTTGCTCTGAATTCAGAAAGCCCTAAAACACTGCCTGACTTCTGCAGCAGCAGCAGAGCAGAATTTATCTCATTTTCAGCTGCTGGCCTACTTCTGCAATAATTTTAAATCTATCTCACAAGACACAGCGTTGATAGAAACCACTGTGATTATATCTAGCATCACATCATTCTGCAGCAAAAAGCCATTAAAAAAGTTGCTCTTTCCACCATAATCTAAATCATTGTTTATTTACTGACTTTATATATATATATATATATATATATATATATATATACACACTTCTCAGGGTAAGGGAAGCTACTCCTGCTGCTGCCTGAACAATAAATTGCTTTCATATTTGTGAACCAGTTTACAAAATCTAGTGAAAGGCACTGTTTCATTTTTGCGTCTTCTCTTTATTGAGGTTTAGATCCTGGTAAAGATGCCTTTGAAGCTGCACCATTTGCTTACCCTCATGGGCAAGAAAATTCTTCCCCTCCCAGCCTCCCAGAAGATGATAATACTAAATTAACAAATATTAGTCAGGAAAAAAAAAGAAAGTAATTAATATTTTAGAAACTTTTTTCTAACCCTTCAGCAGAATGTGCTATTGGTTAGACTTAAAAAAACCATAAAGACTCAGTGCTGCAAGCACTATTAAGCCTCAGGCAAAACAAAGGCCACGCAGTCTGTCTCCCAAGAAAAACAAACAGCACCTCACTCCGCAGGAACTTTTCCAAGGGAGAGCCCTCTGAGCAAATTCTTGCCCAGGCTGACACACAGCATCCATTCAAACAGCCCCAGAACCAGCAGCACCTTCCAGCACTGGGCACCCCATCCATGGCCAGGCACATCCCTGGGCTCATTCCTTTGATCCAAGTTGGGCACACAAGGAAGCACCTGCAGGTCCCTGCTGCGTGAGCCTCATCTGGCAATGCTTAAAATTGCTATCAAATGTCAAAAGTTTCAAATAAGCAATTAAAGCGAATTACTAGGTGAAACAGGCTTCTCATTTAAAAGAAACTGCTTCTTTTGATGTAAAGAAAATTAATGACCCCAATTCTAGCTCCATAAACACAGTTTACAGTGTAAGGCAGATCAGAGTCAGGCCTGTCTTGCAGTTACAAGGAAATCAAGTGGATGCCATATTAAAGGAGGGAACAAAATAAAACAAACCAAAGATTTAAAAATTACACTGAGCAACCCATATTGAGTACACCAAATTTAAACCTTCTAATTTACTCAGAGTTAAAAAAAAGAAAAAGGCACCATCTCATTTCCAGTGCTTGTATTTTGCCAAGCATATACAAGGAGCCTTTGAAAGCCACCCATCCAGCCCCTATGGTCCCCATTTGGCATCTGTGGCCATCCTCCTGAGCACCTCACTGAGCTGTATGCTTAGATTACTTCTATTTTTCCACTCAGTGCAACAAAAACACCTGGCTAATGGTTGGGCGTGAAGGGCAGAGGAAACGCAAGTTACTGTTAAAAACATTAACCATAACTTAAAAGTTAAGCCAGCCCCATTAAAGAGGTTTTACTACCCCGTTAAAACGCCTGGTCCTGGGGAGCAACCCCTTCAGCAGCTCGCAGCCTAACAAGGCTGGGTGGAAGTTACACTCTCATGTTTTACAGAGGGAAGAAATAAAAGTGGAGCGACCAAATGTGTCAGACACACACGTGGAGGGGGGGAAGCAGTTAAAACCACCCTTGTTAGGGCAAGCCAGACAAAGGGGGATGCAAGTCACTGGAGGGACTGGCACAAAAATTAAGCATACAACAGACAAGCCTCTATTCCAAACAGTGCTCCAAAAACACTTTAGTCTGCTGTTCTACAAAGATGATGACTCCTTTATTCCTGCACAGCATAAATAAACTATGTTGTCTTTGTCACACCTACTTTCCAAATGCTATTCTTACCTTCTGAACAAGCAGGATAAGCAGAATACTGTGATTCTGTAACACTGATAGCTTTCCCTCCCGCTACGGAAACCAAAACCCTAATTTCAGTGTCAGCTTGTTAACTTTGGTATACACCATGAACTATTAGAAGGGTAAAACCCATTGTCCCACTAGGAACAACTGCACTGGGGAAGCCCAGCAAGATCAAGGCAGAAGATAATTACATGTACTTATATGAGCAAGAATTTTCTGAAACACCTGAATTTAGCACTGCTTTTCAGCAAGTGGTTCTTACAGACACAAGCTAGCCTGCAAACTGCTGCTGGGAGATCAAGCACACACGTGCAAATTGCCCGCGCAAGGCAGAGCACACAGATGTGGTCTCCAAACCCGTCCAAGCCCAACGAGGCGGGATGGTAAAGCTGGAAAACCAGGACTGCACTCCTCTTAGAACACACAGCAAAACACCCGTTTAGTTCAACACTAGCTGCGTTTAGCCTGGAGTTTGACCGCAGGCTTTATCTCTGAAACCAGGAGTAGGAAGAACAAGCTCAGATATGAAAACATATCCAGAAACTTGTAACAGAAGGAAAGAAAGAGCAATTTCTATTATTCTATTATTTTAATTCCCTCTTCCCTCTCTCATACCTCAACGGATGCACTGCCTCCCCATTAAATCCAGCAAAGACCATGCAGGGTTAGGGCTATGCAGATAACACCAATGTGCTGTATGTGGGGCACACAAACCAAACCCACATCTCACAACTGTAAAATACTATGGCCTGACACTGCTGCCCTTGAAAGTACAGACATAATCAAAGCAACTGGGATGTAGCCAAAGGCCAGTGGCTCTGAAAAGCCTTTCTACAGCTCAGGCACCAAAATCATCGCCAAGTTTTCAAAAGTATGCAACACCAAATGACCTTGCAGGAGCTGAACTCGCTGGGAAACCTGAAGCAGTCTGCCAGTGATACTGCCCTTACAAAACATAGATTCTTTTGAAATTTTAGCTCAATCTGTAGTTTCCCCAAGTATTTAAAGTTTGCAGTTAGATCATTTGTTTAGTTGACAACAAGTAATTGAGAGCTTTCCCATTGCAAAAGAGAAACGAAGATACAAGTTTAAATCTTACCTGCAGCTACTGACTTGTAACTTCCAAACTAAGCAAGAGGAGAGGATGCAGAAAAGCATCTGGATTCTCACTTAAGAAGTCCCTGAAGTAATACCCACCCACCTGTAACCTAATCCTTTCAGCGACAAACTATCCACAGAGTGCGAACAAATGATGACGAACAAATGATGAAAAGTCAAATTGCCAACAACCGTCCTCAGTAATCACGTGCACTTCTGCCTGGCACTAGTTTCTGCAACGCAGGGGTACCCGGGGCGGTATTCTGAATTAAATTCGTGATATAAAGAAAATTAAAAAGAAGAGGAATCACTGAACGTCACACTGAAATATATACTTAAATACAGACCTAGGTAAACAACATTTTTAAAGGATGCTTTGGGAAAAAGGAATGTACTTTCCCACTGCAAAATAATCAATGTTAATGATTTTTTGTCTTAATTGTCTTTCCAGATTTCTGCTGCGCTGCTTACAAATTAGTTTTTATCTTCCATGACATTGTGAAACATTCACTAATATCTTCTATATTGACAAATACTTTGAAGGCTGATGCTTACTTTCAACTATATAGCAGTCATTGTCAGAAAAAGAGAAGAAAAAGAGAACACTCAGCAAATCCAGACTGCTCGATGTAATCAAGGACAAAAACAGTGCTAATGGTAAATTTTTATTTCTTCTAAAAGAAAAGTTTCCAAGTAGCTGTCTATCTCAAGGGAGTGAAAATATGAGCTGTAAGTCTTCAAGAAACTCATGTTGTGAATTCATTCATTTACTGACCTAATCTTATCAGAATATAAACAATCAAAGAAAAACAAACACACAAAGCTTTCACAAAAACAGAATTCACCAGAAGTCACATCTCCTGAGAGTTAAGGGTCTTTGGAACTTGCAGTATATTTTGCTGTCCTGGAAACAAACCTCTGAATAAGCAGGAGAGCAACTTATATTTCCAAAGTAAGCAAAATGCACATGCATTAAAAAAAAAAAAATTAGATGCATTTTTAAGGCCAAATTCTAGTCGTCCCCGCTACCTGAATGTCTCACTTCCTTTAGGCTGAAGATTTATTTTAGCCAATGGACTGTAGTCCTCCTCCCTGCTGTCCACTAGCAGTATTTCTTCAAATCTCCAATTCCATTATTCTGTTTCTCACCACAACCTCAGGTACTGCACACAGACATATCCCACTGACTCTACCCTGCTGAGACTCAACCCAATTTCTTTTAATCTTTGGCATCCCGAAGAGCACATTTTCTTACTTATTTTATAAATATACTGCATCTCTTTTAAACAGCACCCATCTTTCTAACAAAAGTTAAGCAATACGATAAATCTGCTAAAAAACGTATGACCCCACACTAAAAATGGCTGCAGCATGTTTAGTTATTCTGCAGCCTCCACTGAACTCTATTTATTTCCATTTCCTGCCCACTTTAATGTACTTCAGTGGCCCACAGTAAAGTTAAAGCAATAGGTGTCTGTCATAAAGATGAATAGTGCTATTGGAATGCATAATACAGTGGAAAGAGGAAATGAGAGCAATCTGGTTTATTTACATCTCAGACTCCCATCAGCACCTCAACCCACCTCCCAATGGTTTCAAGCCGCCTTTCCTGTTATCTTGCTGTATAGTCCCCTGCAATGATTTGGCTTTTAACCTCGCAGAACCAGAGAGTAGGAGCTGATCTCCCACATTTGTGTCCATGAGCCGGCACAACATTGGAGCAAACAGCCACACAGTGTGTTTAGTGGCAAGAAAACAAAATAAAGGTAGTGGTTGCGATTTAAAATAATTAAAGACACAAACAAAACAAAAGACCCCGAAGAGATCTGCTATCACAGTTAAATTTAGATCAACACACAGGAACCTGACTACTTCTGAAAAACAGTAATTACTGTATCGCAAAATATTACTTTTAATCTCCGTTCTTTACGATCTAATTAAACAGATATTTTACTTGCCTTTGGAAAATGTTTTTCTTAATTTCATTCAATTTTAACATTTGGTGTATTCTATAAACTACACATCCAAACTAGCATGTGATTTTATGCTTATTTTTAATAGTGTACGACTTCATTTAAAAATGATGCCTTTTAATTTGCATGTTTATTGTTTGTTTTAAGTAATCCTTTAATTTTCCCTCTTGGGTCTGTGGCTTACTGTAACTTCACAATGCAAATTCAGTACTGTTTTTTTTCATATGAAAACAGCATTTTTTCCAATGCCCGTTGTCTTTTTTTCTTTTTTCTGCTTTCTTTTTTTTTTTTAATCTTCAAAGTAGTATCATTTTGAGCAGCAGCAAGTGTTTGGGAAAACAGGTGCAAACTCATCACCACATAATACTTTGGTGTCTAAAAGCCTTTGTTTGACTATTACTTTCAGAAATAGCCACTCAGATGAAGCTCCCTTTCACAGACAAAAACTTTTGTTAGAAATTAGACGCTTTTAAAAAGATAAATAGTTTTCCACCCTTGATTATGTCTTCCTTGAAACCAGAGAGTAAATTTTGGTCAGCACGGTAAATCAGGAGATCACAACTTCTCTTCCCCCTTGAAAGCAAACTGAGTGCTTACAAAAAGTGTTAGCATGACTACTCTGGAAACCAGTGCTGATATCTTCATCACATTGAATGCTACCTGCTCCACAAACAGCTCGAGTTCAGTCAGGCTGCTTGGATAACACTGCAGCTCTGAATTTCATCATGAGGACAAAAACCAGGGAGCAGCACTGGTACACAGAAAACATGCTGCCTTGTCAAAATGGCTCACAAACATCAACTCTTAATACCTTTGTATTGGGAACAAAAGGATGTTTCCACTATTACGGTTATTTAGGCAGCAACCCGTGTTTTCGGAATGACAGATTGCCTTGTGAGAGGGACTCCTTCCCTGATGAACTCTGGCTAGAGACCAGCAACCCGGCCCAGATAGCCCCGCAGCCCAGGAAAGGAGTAATGCCCCCAATGAGACCTTCAGCGTGTTCAAGCGATCCTAACTGCATTTGCCCCAGCAGAACCGTGCCCATTTGTATCAGATGGACCTTTAAAGAGGGAGCTCACGAACGTCTGGACACCAGCCACAGTGAAAGCAACTTTGGCTTAGAAAAACTGGATAGGAAAAAAAGTGCTTGGAGCACTCAGGACATCTGTATACAAATCCTACAACTGTTTCAGTCCAACCATCTGAATCTAATTAAGAGAACGCTCAGCGGCAGAAGTTAGGGAGTGGACACATTTTCCAAATGAACATCATTAGCATAATGTAGATTTAAAATCAACTATGAAAACCAGTGCTTGGCATTGGATCACCCCCTCTTAGTGTCTCTTTCACTTGCTCATTTTATCCATTATTTGTTTGGTAAATGAATACTTGAGGACCATACAGAAATGATTTAGCTTTCACAACCAAAGGGCTGCCCATTGTGCACTCTTCTTGCAAGCTACAAATTGCTGCCTATAGTGCACAGTTAGCACACCAGGCAGCCTGTCTCCAGAAACAAAGAGGATTACACTTATTCTTCATCTTAATTAAAGTGCCACTGCCTCAGTTTAAGTCTTTCACCAAAAAATTACTCCTTGGCTGAAAAACTTTGAGTTTGCATCTAAATTTAAGCAGTGCTGTAGTGGGTTAGAGTTTTTCCTTTTTCTCCTTGCTTAGCTTCACTCAAGGACAAAAAAAAAAAAAAAAAAAAAATAAATAAATACACAACACACCCCAAACAAGGATGAACAGAAGAGGAATGATGAAGTGTGTATTTCTAAGTCCTCAAGCACAACACACTGGCTGAAGAGTCTGCTCTGGTGCTTTTGCTTACCAGGTGGCACATGTGTCAGACACCACCTCCCTCTCCAAACCGCCCATCCCAAAGCAGCTCTCTAAAATGGATTATTTGGTGTCGTTTGTTTGGACTTTCAGCAGAGAAACTTCAGCAAGTAAATTCACAAATTTGCCATCAGCTCCCTGTTGGAAAGCAGGGTCCTGGCACCTCCTGTATCTCTGGACTTGGATGGAAGTAAGGCCTATGGCTGTCCACTGGTTTCAGCCAATGTTCATTCTGCTGGCCGCATCCTACATTAGAAAGAAAAGTTAAACATGCAGACACTAAGGGACATCTCCAGGTGGGGGACATTGCCCAAAGAATCAAATGATCCTCCTATGGAATCTCATTCGGATGAAGTATGATCTCAGCCATACAAACAGCAGTTGGAGACAGACCATTTGAGGAGTGTCTATAGGACAAAACGCAGTTTAGAAAACAAGAATGCTGTGGGAAGTTCAAAGGAGTGTGGTTTATTTAGTTTAGAAGAAAGAAAACTGAACAAAGTCCTCCAGTACACAAAAAGTAGTTACCAAGAGACTGGTGACCAATTATTTTCCATATCCACCTGGGAAAGGAAAAAAAAAAATCATCCTAAGAAAAACTGTCAAACATGAGAGAATACTGGTAAGCACTACAGAATGATGTTGAGTAATCTCATTTCTTCATGACAGGTTCTGAAGAGCAGCTGAGAAACGTCCATGGGAGGTGATCAAGAGACAGGGAGGTCCTATTTTAGTGAAGGAAGCTGGACTACTTTTTAAAGATCTGAAGATCCTTTTCCAGTAACGTATCTCTGGACAAACCTGTTGCTTGGGTTCAAGCGCCACAGACAGACAAAGACTATAGACTTCAAAATACTATTCTCAGATGACTATTCAGTAACCTATACTACCTTGCACACAGCAAGTGTCCCAATCATTCCTGTTTTAATTCCATGCCTCTTGTCCTAGTTGTGACCCTCTGTATCATCTTGAATAATTATTCTTCTGCTAAACACTCACAGCCCATCACCATGATGCCCAAAACATTCTTTATCATTAACTATACTACCTATATAGTCCCTTTTCAACCTACCCTTACAGATGAAAAGAACATAACTGTGACATTGCATTCCCTACAGGTTCAGGGGATAATTTTAGGAATCCAAATGGTATGCCTAAATTAGATGGTCTAAGTCAAACCACTCCTACCTGTCCATAACATTTTGGAAATAAACAACATAATCAAGATTGATTAAAACCTCAGAAATGAGAATTGGAGAAAAAACACATACACACACCAGAGAGTACTAGCTCCATTAAAGTAACTAGATCATCTCCTTGCAAATGATTCAAAAAAACCTCATTGCAAAGCCCCCTAAAAGGAGCTGTGAAGGAATACAAACTAGCCATTCCAAATTGCAAATGGAAGACATCTCAGGGCTGCTATCAGAGTACACCAGAATTTTTTATAACAGAATGGCATAAGATGAATCCATAGCTATCTGCAGGCTCATCTGTCCAGACGTCTCTAGACGCTCTGTCATCAACACATTTCACAGCATCTTAAAAAACTGTTCTCAGTAAACCTGCTGCTCCTCTGACCCTGAGACAATTCTATCAGGTTTTCAGGAGTAACAACAGCAAAACAAAAGATATGGTTCCCCCAGATAACCACATAGATGACAGATGGACAGAGATATCAAAAAACCTAAATATACACACTGAACAAAGAACAACAAGGATCAGTTACTTAAAAAGCACCTGAAAAGTTAAAACAGCCCACTGTGTTCTATGGCTATAAATTATGTACAAACTTCTCCTATTTCAATAGTTTCTTTAGATGAGAAGTTCAGCACCTAGCACCACAACATCATAGACCATGAACTAGTAGTAGTGTCATAGTAAGACTCTACATAGAAACATAGCAAGAACAAGATCATTATTAGTAAGATACTCTTGCTGGTTTTGTTGATCCTGTTGGTCTTCAACAGCCACTACCTGAACAGTATTAGATAATCCTTCTCTACAAAACAACTTATTTCTAACAGTCCTATGCCAGATCGATAAATTGCTTTGCATAAGAGTACTCTGGTTTCCCATAAGAATACCAATTTTTGCAAGCTGGCTGCTATCCTTTGATCATACAGTCTTGTAACAAGCCTTTCAACAACTATACTGCATTGTGAACAATAAAGCATGTATCCAGCCTTGAACCCTTAAAATACCTCACTGGCCACCAAAAGGCATTGCACATTTTCTACGGGACCTAAGCAACAAGTAAGAATTGCCTTTGTTGGCCCAGCAAAGCACACTCATGTGAGCAGGACACCACCAGTCCTGTGATTAATACCCACCTGCAATCCTGATGGTGAGAAGCCCTGCAGTGGTCCTGCAAAACCTGCAAGCTGGGCAACCTCTCCCCATCTGAAGGGCTGGTGTAATCAAACAGGAGCAACTCCCTTTGCCTAAGGTCTCTCTCCTACAAACATAAATCCATGTGGTTATGCCCACAGGCAGACAAAACACACTCCACCCATGCTCAGAGCATCTTGAAAGCCATGTTAATAGGGTTTATAAACTCTGCTACCACATGGGATATGAACACATGGCCAAAGTGAGCTTGTATCTGCCTCTAACACACATCCATGGAGACATGCCCACAGATGGCTGGCTGAAATAGCTCTGCGAACTCTTTCAGGCTTCTCACACACCAAAAAAAAGCCTTATCTCCTGAGACACAGACGTAATCAAATACCTGGCAACAACTTTCAAAACCCTTCAAGCCAGATCCTATTAAAACCAGCACCTAAGAGATGAAAGGCTCCAGCTCATCCCACCAGTCACACTTTCAGGGTTCTTAAACATTTATGGTATCTAACATTGTTTCTACAGAAATTCCACAAAAGTAGACAATGCCTAACATCATAGGATACGTTTATATTTCCATTCAATTGAAGGTACTACATAAAAGGATGTTTTTATTTTAATTTGTGTTCTGGGACCTTGGAAAATAAGCTGCCTCTTTCACCAACCTGCCTCTCCATTTCATAAAATGCCGATGAAACGCGTGTTTGTAGTTGCTGGATGATGAGTTAAGTTACATCTTAGTGTGCAAATTTGTCCCTTCATTTTAAAACAGTTTTTTAGCCGTAGGTAATGTGCTAAATTTGCATTAAAACACTAAAAAAAAAAACAAACACATCATCCAAGTTACCTTGTTATTATTGTTACAGAGGAAAATACACATTTAAAAGCAGAAAACTGTGTGTAATCATGCCTTGCTAACATCCTTATAAAATCTGACAGCTTGTCAAAGAGCTCCCATTGTGGACACTGCCGAAGCAGCTCCACAGATCATTAGAGTTAAAGGCCAGTGAAGATAACCATCTTGTCCGGCCTCCTGCACATCACAGCCCTGCTAATTTCAACCAGAAGAGGCAGAGGCCCGGATAGGCTTACTTAACGAAAACAGATGCTTTGGTATTTTAAGCCACACTCACTTTTTTTTGAGCCCACGTGTCTTCCAAACCCACAGTACTTCTGAAAGAATCATGTTTTTTAAGGTACACATACAATCAAACAGATAGGGACAGCACTTGAGGTGACCTAAATGCAGAGCTGACACAAACTGTTCTTGCTCCTGTGCAGTTTATATCAGCTGGACCAGAAACTTTACTCTCTATGGTCAACTTGAAAAATCCAAATGGTTCATTCCAGGACTCTCAGCACCATCCTGGACACTGTCTACTGGTAATATTTGATTTACACTTGCAGTTCTAGTCTCAGAGAAACCCATTATGCAAGATATGCTCAAAGATCTGTGTTTTGTTTCACAAGACTGGTGCTGTGATTCACAGGGAAAAGCCACACAGAAGGCACAGACCGGGATGTCACTGCTTCAGCTCCAACCAGCAAATAGTCACTGAAATAAATTAACATCAGCATCTTGTGGAAGTTTCTGCATGAGGAAGCTAGGCAAGTTTTATTCAAGACCACTGTCTCAGGAGCGATTCATCAGAATCCAAGGTAAGCCAAGAAATAAACAAATGAAAAAGGGACCAGCTAGAATAACAAAGCAGCAGGGCCAAGGCAGCAGCCACATGACAGCCAGAGGCATCTCCAGAGCAATCAGAACAACTGTCTGCAGATCTTGCCAATGAGCCAGATGCTGCTGCTGGAAGAAGGCTTGTGTTGATATAAACTCAGAGATGTGAGACGCTTAAAACCAAGAGCAATCAATCTTCATGATTCCCATGTGGCTGCCAAGCTTCACTATTATGCCACAAAGAGATGAAAACAAACTTCACAAAACACATGTAGATTCTACATTACTTCAAACTCCCCCCACCCTCCCCCTACTACTCAGAAACAAACCAGCAATTTGGGTGTAGCTATAAATGACCTGATGCTTTTCCTGAGTTAACAACAGAACCAGGAAAGAATATCATTGGCTAAACAGCTCACTGCACACACACTGCCAGAAAACGAATGAACTTATCATACTGTATAGGAAATTCCTATCTTCCACACCAATTAGTGACCCAACAGTGATTGATTTTATAATCCCAAACTTGACTTACAAAGCCACTTCCTCTGGGGCCAACTTTCCATTACCCAGCATGTGGAAAATTGCATACACTCAGTGCACTATGAAAACCAAGGAAAAATAAGTGCTATTTAAACCCCAATTCTACTGTGCCTTCACATTCCTGCTTTCCTAAGGGAGATGCACTTTTGACAGTTACTTCCTTTCCCTGCCCCAGCATCCTATCTCCACCACACACCAGCTGGGCACTCAATCAAAACAGAAACAACAACAGGAACTATTCAATACAATAGGATCAAAACATATCTAGGGACTAGTGCTTCGCCAAGTCACTGTCCTTGAAGAGCCTGCGACAACCCGCATCTTCCCTGTCATCGCAGACACCATTACCGAAAGGGGCTCCACTTCAACCTGAAGCACCACAATACTAAAAATCATGTCTTTTTAATCAGAAGCCACTCGGTGGCAGGCAGTCACATCTCAGAACTGCAGAAGGCAATGAAACCAGGCAGCAGAAAGGTGAGAAAATTAACTGGCCAACAACACAGGCCAATGTTTATCCTTTATTTTAATCAAGCTAACATTAGCTCCAGTCTATAAAACCAGAATTGCATTGCATGCTAACTACCAGTGTAATCACAGAAACAGCACCACAATGTGATTACTGGACGCTAATTCTATCTTATAAAGAGTTAAAGACAATCAAGTACATGTAATAAAGATTTATATGCAGTTTTCCACTGACCTGGAAACAGCTTCATACATTAATAAGTTAATGTTACTGCCAGGAACAAAGCAAACAGTTACATCTACATGATAAAATACATGAAACATGAGAGCCAGATGTTGGGTCCTTTCATCAAGGAAGCAATTATTTAATTCCTGGGAAAATATTTTCTCTCTCATTGTTCCATCAATACATAATATAGCTCATAGAAGACCCAGTCCTGGCTTCAAGGCCTGGTCTAGGCACGAATCTGCAGCATTGCACAGGGTCTCCTTTTCCCGCCATGCAGCTGCTTCTGAGCAGTAAGCACAGGACAACCAGAGACATCCTCAGACTGCACCCACATATCTCCCTGTTCCACGCACAACAGCACAGACCCCGCAGTGGCTGCAAAGAGAGACTGTGCCTCCCCTCACACCTCTCCAGGAAGGCTGGTTCTCCATGAATGACCATAACAAGGAACACCTGGGAGCTGCTTTCACTCTCCATCACAGCTGCTGCCCCCCAGCTCCCAGACATGAGGGGTCACTCGGCCACCAGCCTCAGTACTTGGCTCCTCACTCTAAGCACCACTGCTGGTCTTTGGTGAGTCATTTTGGCCATACCCTTCTCACCTGTTTTCCCTCCTCCCAAATGACAACAGCCATCATCTCTCACAGATGAACATTCAAGAACCACCATCAGCAGCCACCCAAAGATCATAGGATATCATGGGTTGGAAGAGACCTTCAAAAATCACCTCATTCAGCACTGAGAAAAGAAGGCTTAGAGGAGACCTCATCACCATGTTCCACTATTTAAAGGGTGGCTACAAAAAAGGTGTAGAGTTCCTTTTTACAAGGAGTCACATGAAAAGGACAAAGGCTAATGGGTACAAGTCACTCCGGGGAACATTCCAATTGGACGTAAGAGGGAAATTTTTCATTATGAGAACAATCGGTCATTGGAATAATGTCCCCAGGGAATCGGTGGAATCCCCAACAATGGACACTTAAGATTCAGCTGGACAGGGTGCTGGGCCACGTTGTCTAAGCTGTGAAATTTGCCAAGAAAGGTTGGCCCAGATGATCCTTGTGGTCTCTTCCCACCTGGTATTCTATAATTCTATGATGATTCTAGTTCCCATCCCTCTGCAATGAACAGGGACATATTCAACAACAGCAGGTTGCTCACAGCCCTGTCCAACCTAACCTTGAACACTTCCAGGGATGGGGCATCTACATCTTCTCTCAGCAACCTGTTCCAGTGTCTCCCCACCCTCATAGTAATGAATTTTTTCCTTACATCCAACTTAAATCCACCCTCTTTCAGTTTAAAACCATTACCCCTTGTTCTATCAGTACAGGCCTTGGTAAAAAGTCTCTCTCCATCTTTCTTATAAGCTCTCTTTAAGTATTGCAAGGCCACAATAAGGTCTCCCTGAAGACTTCTCTTCTTCAGGCCAAACAACCCCAACCCTCTCAGCCTGTTTTCATTGGAGAGGTGCTCCAGCCCTCCAACCATTTTTCATGGCCCATGCTTGGCCTTACCGCAGGGTGCTTACAGAGAGAATAAAGGTAAATATTTACACACTGGTCACATCCGTAAGCCCAGCTGGGTCTAGGCCTCCTTGTGTCAAATTCGCAACTCTAGAGCATTTCATGAATTTACCAAAAGAAATATATATAAATCACAAATTATAGAGTATTCTACACAACAAGCGATTCAGCAGTTCTACTAACTATGCTATGGACATTGTAAGTGAAAAAGCATATCCCCCCGTAAGGCTACTCTGAGGCTGTCGCTAGATAAAACAGCCAGACTCAGCCTGAAAATACCATTCATAAGGTACACTCCTGAACAAGACACAACAGAGAGAACCACTTAATAAACAGATTCATTAACTAGGAAACATCCCTGCAGCAATTAAAACTTTGCAAAGTACTACAATGTACACCTGGTTATTGCTCTGACATCTGCTTAGGTTTTCTACGGGTTTGTAAGTTGGACCAAAGAGAAACATAATTGGTTTATGGATGTATCACGACAAAAATGACAACAAGGTAACTGTTAACTGTTCATGAAAAATTGCATAAAAACTGAAAGCATGCATACTGTTTGAAATGCTTAAAATTCACCGCATTTTATAATGAACCATATACAACCAAATGGGGTTTCTCCTATTGCTGAAGAATAATTTTATTCTGAACTAAGGAGCCAATCACAAAATGAGAGGAATTTCACAGTCTGAACAATCACAGTTGTGCTGAGCACATTTTTAGGCATATGGCAATTTTATAATGGTCATTGGGGATGAAGAGCTAAAATTCCGTTGCAGACTCTGATTTTAAGGCATTTCACATAAAACTGCACATCTCAGGAAACAATTGTTAAGTGTGCAACCCCATAACATTACAGCCAGTATTCCATATATGTATACGTGACTACCTCAAAATATGAATGCTCTTTTCAGTACAAGGACCCAATTACTTTATAAAGGGTCCAAACAAGTAAAACAATTTGTCTGAAGGCATCATTAGAAGAAAACAAATATAATGAGATCTGTCTTAACTTTACATGGTCTGAGTTACCTTGACATTATGCAGCTACAATATGTGATCCAACATTCCCAAGTAAATGCCCTGATTACTATTGTAAGTCTGTCATTTAAACAGTTCCTTCCTGTTTAAAATGTAGAAAGCCAAATGCATTTTCCCACCACTAAGCATTGTGTAAGGCTCCTTTCTCTTCCAGCAAGCTGGCTGAAGATGGATGAGCTTCCAAACTGATATCATTTTTAATTACGCGTTTTTCTCTCATTACTAATTTCCTAAACATGTCTCTAATCTTGCAGTGAAATCTCTGAGCACAGTAGGTGTATCCGCATACATCACACTGTAGAAAATTAATATGAGATAATGATCAGGACTGCCATCACAATATAACCTGAAACAAGCAAGATACACTACAGGTGATATATACTCGTTACACTCATTTCAAGTGTTTCTGGAAAGCAGCTGTTAATGAATAGCTTCCCTCCCACATCCTGGAGACAATAATGCAGTTATTGGGGTCTGGAGGAAGAAGATGCTTCAAGCAACCTCCCCTTTGCACTTGACACCAGGTAGTTACAAGCTTATGATGCCCAATGCATATTCACTCCTTCACTCCCTTTCCCTAAAAACTCCATCAAGAAGCATTGTTTGCCCAAGGGAGAGATGACAATCTGCTCCTCTACAGAAGATAAGCACAAGGAGCCCAACTCCCTCCTGCCATCAGGGGTCTGCCAGCTCCCTCCACTGAGAACAAGGTCTCCTATTGGGGCTGTCCTATCTAAAAGCACAGGAGAGCAGAAAGCATTGGAGGTGGCTGCATCCACCACACAAGTAGGAAAGCACATGCCCACGCACGCCCCACGTACCAAAAGGGGTCACACACCCAGCAGCTGTCTGCATCAGATGCTCTTTTGGTGGACAGGAATCAGGACTACATATAGACCTGTCAGCTTAGGTCAACCAAGTGTCAGCCAATTATGCACAAGGTATCTTATTACTCAGGTATCTCTCACTACCTGAAAGACATTGCACAGCTAAACGTGTTGCAGCATTCTTTCACCACTAAACCAACAGGGCAAGGCAGCAACTTGTAGAGGAAAAAGAAAAAATATAAATAAAGGGGGGCGGCAACTGTCACCAGGCTTTCTCCTCAGCTAAACACATCACACACCAAATTCTTAAGAGAATGATGCTTTCAGCACACCAGCTGCGTTCTCGTCATCTGACACTTCCCAAATAAAAGAGGAAACTTATAGGAACTGTTCAGAGTGGCTGACATTTAAGGAATCAAATAAAGCAAAACAAGATAAATCACAAGCACTTAATAAGTTTGTATCTTCTAAGTGGTCCTAAAATATGTCACAAGTATGACTCTTCCTACTTACTCAAAGAAAAGGGATCACTGCTGTTTCACAGTCAAAAACATGAAGGTAGAGAGAGATTAGAAATATAGCTGAAGTATATGCACCAAATCAATGCACATAAAAACCTGTGCATACATAATGAACACCAACAGGAGGGCTCTGGTGTATATGAACGCAACTCACTAGTCTGTAATCCCATGCTGAGCAAAGTGCATATGCTAAATGAGGTAAGTATATCAAAAAATGTAATGCTAGCTGACTTGCCCTAGGTCGCTAGGGAAGCCTGTAGCACAGAGAGTGCAAGCAGGCTGGAGTTCAGATGTTTTACAGTACTCACACATACTGCCATGGAAGCTGGCTGATGAAAAAAATTACATGATTTCACATTTTCTTCTCAAACAAAAAGTCAAGAGTTTCCTCAAACTGCTACCAACATTTCATCCTGTTTTTCTACCTGTTGTCCATCTACTGATCAAGATCCAAAGGTTTAAATCCAGCCTTGACTTGCTCAAGGACTTGATGAAGAAATTTAACCTCCTATGAGAACACTGGTTCTTCTTGAAAACAAATATTTCTCTTCAACTAAACTTCAGTCATTCAGCAAAAGGAAGGAAAAGCTGGGGGATGCCCTCATTTTCTTTCCCACAGAGTCTTGAAGGGACCACGAAGAGGACAGGTACAAACCCAAGGCTCCACCAGAGCTTTGCTGTGCACCACCCACCGCCTTGACTGGAACCAGCGCTCACATCAGACTTGTGATAACGCTGAGCAACACAACCTTCCCCCTCAAGCGAGAATTAACTGACCACTGAACTCAAGGCAAGCCTTTCAAGTGACTTCACTGGGTTATGACTGGGCTCCTACTTTTTTTTTTCTTTAAATTCTGGTCAGCATTTGCTGACAACAACTTACCAACCAGAGGGACAGGTTCTTTGTGGGAAGCCGTTTCGGCTACCCCAGTTAATGCCTTAATCCACAGACTGAAGCAGGTCAGATTATCTACACAAATCAGAAACAATATTATGCTTCATAAGCTATTTTACTGCTTCAGTAAGGAGTAAGCACATTTTTATTTCTTACTATGTTTACCCATTACCTCACCAAGCAGCATTATTGTCATTAGTCTTTCTGAGGCTCTCCTAGAATAGGAACGTATAAAACAGGATTTCCTCCAGTTCTGCATACCTACTTACTCCAGAGTCATTAATGACACAGGACTGGATTAAACAAAGACTTAACATCAAATGAGCATTCAAAACAGGTGGGAACAAAAATTTATCTGCCTAGAACACTGCATCTCTGCTTTGTCTTTGAAAAAAATGCCAATAAGGCACAAATTGGCTTTAAAGACCACTTTTACAGGAATGTTTTCATGAGAAAAATGGATGAGCTACACACTTGCATGCGGGACATGTATCCCAGCAGGCTCCAAATCAAGTTTATAGCAGCTTTTACATAGCAAACTGCAAATCAAATTGTCCTTTTTACTGGAGATCAGAAGTAACTTCACTGCAGTCAAAAGGAACTGCAGAAAATATGCGAGTCCTGCAGAAGAATCCTCCAAAACCCAAACCAACTACATATTGTGTTTCATGTGACTACAAGCAACAGTTGAAGTATCCAAGGTAGGTAACCCTGCTCAACTCTGAGGTTTTTAAAATACCTCTAACCAATATTTTAAATAAAACTTATAGATGTATATATGAAGAAAAATACAAGTGATGCTGCTCCAGGATTCATAGAAGTTGATTCATTGGATTGTTACACCATTTGGGTGTCAGAAGGACTCATTTCCCTGACAGAACGTGCCTCCCAGCAGATCCCCCGCCGCACGGTGAGATGAGGCCCAGACCTATCACTTGGCTCCACAGGACAGGTCACTGACAGCCCAGCACAGCCTGCTTCCCTCGCCCTTCCCACAGACAGACACTAACTCAGGGTACCCTTTCAGAAGCTACCCTGTAAGCACATCTCCCCTGAAAACTAACAGGAATTTGGAGAAAAATAAATAAATAAATACATAAATAAATAAATGCAAACAATGGAAAAAAACAAGCTAGAGGCTACAGACTGTCCATACAAGTACCCTATATAGTGCCAAAGTCTGTAAGACATGGAAGAAATAACCAAAAAGCTACAAGGATAATACCGCCTGGGTTCAGTGCTTAGCATCCAAAATTACCTTGGCAATCTCTTAAAGACGTTGTACCAGCGGTGTACACAAAAGCAGAGGCAGCCAGCAGGCTGGGAGAAGCACGCAAGCAACATAAGGATGCTGGAGGAAGAACACTGCCGCTCTGTTTAATGCTACCAGCTCCTGCCTGCCTGAGGACATTTCCTACCTCTACCTACAAACACAGCCATTAAGTAAACAGTCTTTGAAGATAAGGAAGCTTATTCTAATCTCACTGATGTCACTCCTGTATTGTACTCAGCTGAGCTACAAGACTCCTGGGTTAACTAACTTCTCTGGGTTAACTAACTTCTCTAACTCTTTGCTCTCGTGCAGATTTAAGGAATCCTGTCGACGTACAGAAAGAAGTAGATTTTTCACACATTGGACCTACATTTTTTTCTTGTTGAACAATCATAGACGCTTTTCAGCTCATTCCTTTAGATGCAAGTGAACCACTTCTGTACCATTACGTTTAGTAAGACATCCTTCTGTATTAGACCTTCCAACACTTCCAAAGAAAGCAGAAGTACAGCCTTTAGAGAGGAGGCGATGCCCTGGACTATTTTCCAACATTGGCAAACATGGCTGTTGCTCCAGTGGCAAGAAGCAAGAAAAAAAATCAGGTTGAACCTGAACTAGTAAGAGGAATTAAAATGGAAACTACAAAAAGAAAGCACAGAAAATTAGAGACCATCCAATGCATCACCTCAGAGAACAATACCTTTGTGTTCTCACTTCTGTTCACTTCCCGGGGTCAAGCGTTTATTCCGCACTGCAGTTCTTTAACTATCTACTCCACGCTTTTCAGTGCACTCAATCCTACAAGAGTCAAGCCCTCCCACAGCAATAAAAAGCTCAGTGAAGAACTTAGGGTGGGTCAGAAAAGCCAGCCCTGCGTATAACATATCTTTCATGTCATCAAAAGACTTGGCAATAAGAAGCTGAAATCCAAGTAAATTCTTACAGCACAAATCAGAGCTATTTTGCTCTTGAGCTGCATGTGCTTAGGAGCAGCCATGACCAGAATAATAAAAGGATATACAGCACGAATCTCAGAAAAAGGGCTCAAGTTGTCGGTGAATATTCACACTCAGTGTCAGTCCCAAGGCAAATTTATTTTGGAAATTTTGACTATTATCAGCGTGGGTTGTTTGCCTCTTGAATAAGCTGTGTCTCAGTCGTATCAAACGTATAATGCCGCTATTTCTTCCCCCTCCATATACAGGTAATTATGTTCCCACTGAACAGAAAAATGAAGAGGATGTGCTGGGAAAAAAAGCAGACGGAGGTAATGATACCTACACAGAGAGACGGATTTGGAATACAGACATCGACCCAGTTCTGCAGTCTGGCTTCCTCTCCTGTTTCACCAGTGCAAATCAACTGAAACTACGCAGCACCAACAGGCTTCATTTTCCACCTGTTAACACAGGTTTTTGATTCCACTGTCAATACACAATACAAACTGTTATGAAATGAAAACCCGGTGCCATATGTAACCAAAGACAGAAGAGACATACAGCCAGATTCAGGACAGCATATTGCTGAAAATACTCCTCCCTAAACCCAGTCATGGCTCCCCAAAGGGTTACTACCAAAGATGCAATAACTTTCCGCTGCCAAACAGCCCACAGGGAGCCAGTAAGTCCATAAGCTGAGGCCAGGGTGTTCCTAGTCATGATCAAACTGGCAAATGCTGAGCACAAAGTCCACGCTTCCATGCAAACATCAGAGAAACCCATTCACAGTCTGTGTTTGACACGTACAACACGATAGGCTGAGAAAAATCTCTAAATAATACAAATATTTTTCTGATCATTTAGGTCTTTGTGGAAGTCTCCAATTTTAAACTCAAATAAAAAGTAACTTTGCCAGAGGTCAGTCAAGCAACAGTAAGACTACACAAGGTGGCAGGTTAAAGCATCTGATATTTATAAGAGTATAAGCATGAAATTCAGAAAGGGCCCCCAGGGATCCCAATGCAAGACATGAAGGTGTAATTAAAAACCATAAATCCATCAAATGAAAAATATGTAAACTTAATACATTAACTCATATATTTTTCTTCCTCGACCACATTTGTCTTACTCTACGCTCCTTTGGAGCCTACAAATTAAAAATTAACAATATCAGAAGAAATATTTCTTAATATGTGGAATGTCAATATCAATAATAAACGCTTTTTACTTTATTCTTACAGGTAAATGCCGAAAGAAGCTCTCTCAGCAGACTGCTGACACTCTGCATATTATAAATTACTTCAACTGTGTCTCCTCTTTGCAAAAGCCACAAAAGGACAATATCTTACAGTGTTTCCATGCCACTCAATCATCCACACAAAATTACCCTTGTGAGAGCTTGTTGGAAGAATGTCAAATATACTTGCCTTTCTTTGCAACAAAATCTTCAGAGAAAGACGGCAAAATAGCTCACTTGTGCATTCACAGTTATACAACCTAAACTAACACCTGAACATTTTAACCGGAGATTCTGGGTTTAACTCCATATTTAATTACAAGCTACAGGCAAAATAGTTACAGGCCAAATCCTGGCCTGCTTACAAAAGCTCTGCAGCACCTGCAGTTCATATTAAGGTTAAGGAACCTCTTCTAAAAGTGGTATTTGGGACAAACCAGCCATTCCTTCTTCTGCTCACCTTCCAGAAAAGGAGCACCAGCATTGCCCACAAATTACAGTGGCAAAGACACTTGTGCCTCACCTCCATCCTTCAAAGGCCACATTTTTTACAGCACATTTGTTTCTCGTCTGCTAATGACTCCTTGGGACCAGATGGCCCAGGACCAGGCAGCGATATGGGAACACCTCCCTTCCTCAGGATGCACCCAGCGCTAGGGCACGCACATGGGGACTAAGTGACATTTTCATCAAAAACTGAACTCTGTTTCCTCTGTGTTACTGGAGCACTCATTCTCACAAGTGGAGCAGCCAGGTCCCTTTACAAACAAACATATGTATGCGTATTCAACACAAAACTAATGCACTATCACAATATGGCTACCATTTCTCAAATAATACGCAAGTCAGCCAAACTTACCTTTTCCTAATATTCAGCAATCACTTTTACTAAATCCGGGCCAAAACTCTATCACAATTCTGCTGCTCTGTCAACACAACACACAGTCCAACACTGGCAGAGGTTGACATGCTCTTTGCACTTGTGCTAAGTATACTCGCCACATGGGAAGCAAAATCCTTCTTGCCCGAGCTGCCAGAGATCAGCTCATTCAGCTATCTCCCTAGCCTTCCTTCGATCACTGGGACGGCAGGTGCCTCAGCATTATTAGTCAAGCCTCACCTGCTGAACAGGGTCAAGATCTGTCCAACTTTTGCTGCTTATTGCAGCTGAAAATCATTTACTTGCATGAAACAGGCTATATGGGATGCTCCCAGTCTGGACTGGTGACTGGTCACCCAGGTCTGGAAGTGCTCTTGGCTTCTGGAGCCAACTCCATACCAATGTCTAGCAAGCACTTCACAGACAAAGCACAGAGCACATTTATAAGGTCTGGCTTTTGGCCAGTAAACCATCCTGGGAACTGTGCCATTGGTTGCTACAGCCTGGCTGCAGTTGGGCCGTAGATACAAGCAGTTGGTTTTACACTCCACACTAGACAATTTGGTGTTAAAGAGAGGGTCTGTCACAACATCAGCATGTTCTGTCCAGAGGCACTGTTGTGGTTTAAGCCAGCCAGCAACTAAGCACCACACAGCCGCTCACTTACCTCCCTAGGATGGGGGAGATACTCAGAAGAGGAAAAGTGAGAAAACTTGTGGGTGGAGATAAGGATTGTTTAATAAGTAAAGCAAAAGCCACGCACGCAAGCCAAGAGATGCATTCACCACTTCCCATAGGCAGGCAGGTGTTCAGCCATCTCCAGGAAAGCCAGGCTTCATCACAAGTAACGGTTCCTTGGGAAGACAAATACCGTAACTTAAAATGTCCTCCCCTTCCTTTTTCTTCTCCCAAAATAGATAATGAGCATGACCTCATACGGTATCAAATATTCCTTTGGCCAGTTTGGGTCAGCTGTCCTGGCTGTGCCCCCTCCCAGCTTCTTGTGCACCTGCAACTTTCTCTATAAAAAGTCTTTGACTTGGTATAAACATTGCTTGGCAACAACCAAAACATCAGCATATTGTCAACATTCTTCTCATACTCAGTACAAAGCACAGCACCAAACCAGCTACTAGAAAGAAAATTAACTATCCCAGCTGAAACCAGGACAGGCACCCAAAGCGGACCCAACAGCTGCCCAGGAAAGAGCTTTCGACACTCCAGACCACGCAGTACAGAGAGCTTTTACAGACGACCCAAAAGCAGTAAAACAATTGAAACAAGGATGGCCAGATTTCTTGATTGTACAAGCCACTTGCGTGTCCTCATATTTCTGACAGCTGTTGAGAATGCCACATCACAGAGAGTCCCTGGAGACAGCTCACGGTCTGAGGATGGCAACAGCTCCTGCTGCCCCATTTTGGGAGGGAATCAGACATGTGCCACCAGTCCAGCACTGTGCTATTGCTCTCAACCACCCCGGCAACCTCAGCCCCTTCAAAACACTCAGCAGGACCCCTCTGCTGAGGGCTGCATGATGTGCCCTGGGCCACAGCCACCACCTCTGACCTGCTCAGGAGACACATAAGATGCAAGCAACAGCATAAGCAGCAGGCATAAACAGGCATAAGCAGCCTGAAAAACAACCCTGAAAAATAATGTTATTGATAAAGCTACATGCAAAGCTGTAGGAGACTTCTATACTCTGAGGTCCAGAAGAACAGCAACAATGCTAAAAGGAATAAATACAAGCTACAACACACAATACAGTGAGAACAACACAAGGCAATAAAAAAGGAGTACAGTAGAAACTGAGTACATCTAACTTCCCAAATGACTTAAAACACAAAGCCAAACACTACCCATTTACAGTATAATCAGCGCCGATCAATATATACACACCGACAGCGACACAAACCACGCTGTAACAAATTGTATGTTGTGGTAAAACAGGAAACACATTTAAACATAATCTTTTGAATGCTGTGAGAACTAGGACTAATGCTTCACTTCTACCATTAATGCTGAAAGCCAGTCAATGCCCAGCCTAGCCACAAGTATCACATTTCAGTTTTGTACAGAAGGCTCCCCATCCCATTCACCGAGCAGTGTAAAATCCCTCAGCAACATTAGCGAAAGATTTGCAAAGAGCTAAATGAAAATTGATCATTTTCCCACAGCCGTCCAGTGTTCCAATCAATTCTGCACAGGTATTGACGTATGGTAATGCCAGCCCAGCCGAAACTCAGAGCAGCTTGCCAAACTCCAGGAACGCTGACCAAAGACTGATATTATGGCTTGACTCAGAAAGAAGGGTAATTGCGCACACCAAGCCCCTTTTTTGTGAGCAAGTGCTGAGATTTCACTGATTCACTGTATGTTAGGGTGACGCATACAACAGTCAGACACTTAGTGATAAAACAAACACGCAATAATGGCATTATGCTGCCTAAAATAGGTGGATATATTTATACCAGTTAAACATTCTCTCTCCAACACGAAAATGAACATCTGCCAGCTACGCCTTAAAAGCTCATGTAGCTTCAAAGCAAAGAAGTCAGTCAAAAGAACTATACACCAGAAGTTTACATTCACTTTACCTTATCCTAGAGAAGAATACATTACTCCTGCAAAGTGACATATACCCACCACTCCTCTTGCTTGGAATAATCATTTGAAGCTTTGCTCTTGGGTTCCTCTACAAAATTTTCCTTTTTCCCATGTAAAAATAAATTTTAAAAAATAATAATAACGAAAAACTAATAAGTTTTGGTATAAACTTCAAAAGCAGTATGAAGACCTGAAGCGACTAACGAGTTCCTGGTTTACTGTGAGGCCATGCCACATTTCCACAAGGCAGCTTTCTAGTTTCATCACAGGGAGGCACAGAGCAGCTTGCAGATAAACCCTTTTTAGAAGGAATCAGTACAGCTCTAATCCACGCTCACTGAGCTGATCTGATAACTGGTACTTAAGCAGACTCCCTTTTGCCTGGACATACACCAGAGCGCCTTCAGCCCCTTCACAGAGCCTCACCACCCCCCTCCTGATGAACCAGCAGATTTTCAGGGCTATCTATTACTGTCTTCACGGTCATCTGAAGTCCTTGGCTTTGTTTGCTGCATTTTCTTTAGCAGAGACCCCAGCCTCAGAACCTTCTCCCCATCCCCAACACAGAGACACACAACCTGCAAGTTCATTTACCAGTCAAACTCCACTCGTTTCTATGTCCCTGTGGTATTGTATATTCCTCTTTATTATGCATATTACAGGAACAGCCAGCCCTACTAAGAACAAGTCGATGATGCTCAATGTCATCATCCAAGCCAACAGCAAGAGAGAGAGGATAAGAAGCAGCTTGTCCAAATTCACAAAGTCAGTGAAAGATCTAGGGATTAAATTCAGGTCTTTCATCCCTGCCCTGTGTCTAAACAGGACATAGTTCCTCCTGATAACAAAGGCAGCAGGAGGCATGATTCTCCTGAAAGTAAGGCCTGAGTGGTCTCCCATTAGTCACTCATATGAGAGACTATACAAAATCAGTAGACACTTGTAAAAGAAATCAGCATGTTCCTGATGATGAGCACAGCCAGCAGTGGAGACAAGACTTTCACCTTCCTGAAGATGTCCTCCATTTGGGGATATACTAAACACGTAAGTACGAAATAGTTATTCCACAGAGCTGCAGGTCTGAAATTAGAGAACAGGGAGACAAATCCAGACAAACCAAATGCCATAGATTTCCAGTAAATGAGGATACAATGCTCCCAAATGGCCAGCTGCCTGCCACACTCGATGTGAGCAATATCCAAGCAGATCTAGTTCCTGAAGGCAATCCAATTTTGAGGAAGGCGAGAGCATCATCATGGAAAAATCTTCCATAATCCAGACACACATTTCCAGATAGATTCTGTTCTTCTAGCCAGGGTGAAGCGAAATCTCCACACACTTTCCACAGCAAAATGTTCATTAGCTGGCTGAAAACCCAGAGACTAACTGGGTCTTCTCTAGATCAGCATCCTCACTGTGGGAAAAAAGGATTCAGACCCACAAAGAGCAGTTATCGCTGGGCACCCAAGCAGCAGCAGACCCACACGGCAACTGTGTACATGGCAGGCAATCCTGGTCTTGGGAAAGAAAATTCTCTTGGTGGTTTCAGCCATCCCTGCTCCAACACCCCGCAGTGTCAGGTCCAGAGCAGCAGCCACTATCAGCCGCAGAGTGCCGGGGCAGAGGAGGATGACTACTGCCTCCTACAACCCCGCTGTTAACAAGTCAGGGGCTGGGATCACTGTAGATGGAAACTCTTGGCAGAAACAATAAAGCAGCTACCACATATTTCAACAGGTTCAAAGTAACCTCAGATGTTAGAAGCAGATGCTCTTTTCCACCCCCTGGGATTTTGAAATGGTTTATGTGTTTCCTCCCTTTTCCCTAACAGGGCAGGGTGCTGAAGGAATTAGCTACAGAAAGAGCCGGAGCAATACTAATTACCCTCAGCTACCCAGGAGACCGCAGTACCTTGAGCTAATTGTGCAATCCCTGCTCCCCCACGTCAGATCCCCCAGCGAGAAGGTCTCTTGCCTCCGGCATCTGAAATGCAAGATAATCCCACTCACCTGTATTTTAAAAGGGCATGCTTGAAAATCCTAAATGTCTATAGAGAACTCATTACAATTAGTTTCTGTGGCATATCGCATAGCATCGAGACCACTGCACTGGCTGAAACAAGGGAACTGCTCGCGTCAACACGTTTGACATGGTGTTGTCACTAACCCCGTTATTAGATTGCACACGTACCCAAAATCCACATCTGAGCGCATAGCCTGAAGCACTCCATAGCCAAGTCTCTGCAAGAGTCTCTCTCACAAAATTAAATATTAAAAGTGCATCTCAAAAAAAAAAAATGCCCTGTAGTTTCATATTTATTAATGACATTACTTTTCCACTTATGCATTTTTTAAATGTTAAATATAGAACACTTTAAGGTGCATTTAGTGCTTGTAAAGAGCCCTGAAAAGTGGATTCCTCTGGAGAGGAATCTGTAAAAGACAGTTCTCCTACTCAGTTCCCCTTATCCACATCAACCCAGTTGCAGAAAGGCCCCCCCAATAAAAGAAAACCAAGCCCTCAGTAAAAGAGGACCCAAAGTTAGCCAAGATGCAGCACAGGATATCTAAACCATCACCAGGACTCTCAAATTCCAGGTGACCATGACACTCAAGGCTGACTCATTAAGAGAAAACAATAGGCACCAGAAGAAAATCGCACAAAAAGTCAGGGCTTGCTTCTAAAAGCTTAAACCTATTCCACATGCACCTCAAATGTTGTGAGAAGGCCCCGTGTGCTGTGAACCCTTGCCCTTTCAGGGAAGCGTGAGCACTAGTGTGTGCCTCTCCAGGCTCCTCCATGCACAGCGCGGGCTCCTGAAGCACCAAACAGTGCATACAACAGTGAGGAGTCAGGTACCGGCAGCCAGGGACCATGCAAGCTCTCCTTGCTACTCGCCCTGCTGATACCATGCCAAGAGAGTAGCCAAGGTGGGGATAACAAAGCATACCCAGCCGTCCATGCATCAAGATCACAGTCCTCAGTCCCACGCCTGTCCTCTCAGGCTGTTTTTCCAAAGCAACGAGAACTGCACTGCCTTTCCCTCCAGCCTCCTTGCTGCCAGCCCTCCTTAACAGCTTTTGAACCCATCAACTGAGGTAGAAGGCTCAGAGCAGGTTCCTACAACTTCTACAAACTGGCTGTGAGAGAAGTTGGGCAGGACCCACATGCTATTGTTTGGCAGAGGCCAGATGTCCAAGTACTAGCTCAGCATCAACCAAACAGTGGGTGTGCAGATGCAGAGAAGGTGCTGCCTCTTATCAAGTCATCAGGGACAAGGAGGGAACAGCTGAGAATAACGCAGAGGGATGGGGAGAGCAAAGCATCCATCCTACCAAATCATCCTTCCTTGGTTCTGCTGCTCGTGGAAACATGTGGGGGTTGTTTCACATACAGGAGAAACCCACAGGAAAGAGCATGCCCATCCCAAAGACTTTGTTCTTCATCTCCCCCTCTGGTGATGCAATCAGCAGCACGCACAGGTGTACCAAGAGCCCAACACTTTCATCAGAAGCCGGTGTGGTGGGAGCTCAATCCAGCAGCGCTGCGTGGCATCTGCACAGCTGAGATGTCAGTGCAAACAGTGTGTCTTCCTCCCCTTTTTCGGGGGAGAAGCTGGGCTTTCTCCAGCTGTAGCTGGTGTAACACAGAGCCCTGCCAAGGACACAGCAAGCTAGGACTTGCTTAGCTCCCTCACATGATTCATGGTTTGTTAGCAACCAAAGGCATGACCTGTCCTGGTCACCACCACTCTCTGCGGACCAGGGCTGGCAGCATACCTCTTTGTAGCCAACCACAGCTTACTCGGTCAGCTGGAAATACAGACAACACTTGGGGTTTTTTAGGTATCAGAGACAAAGTGTTGTCCATCTCGCCAGCAACAAAGAGCCCACAGTCACTCCTTTGTCCCTCAAACTCCCGGGAGGCTGCTCAGTGGTGTGCCTCATGTAACGGGCAGTGTAATGCAACAGGGGGAAAAAATGGGGAAGAAAAGAAGCTCTCAAAAAACAGGACAGGAAGAACTTGGCAGAATTCAAGCTACCATACAATACGTATGTTTCTGCCTCCCTTAATGCTGTCTCTGACCCCCACCTGCACCAGCAGCAGGTACAATATAAGCTGCTCAGACTGGGGGTTCAGGTGTGATGATGGATGGCGACAGGTGAAATGAGGTGTATAAATGCCTGGGATCAGAGAAACACAGTCCTCAATGCTAATCACTTCCAAAGTGAACTTCCTCTGATCTTGGTCTCCTGTCAGTATTTGTAAAAAAAATATTTTATCCCCGTACAACTGGTTACAAAAGTTACTTTTCTACAGCCCAAGTATTTAAACCATCATAAAACCCTTTTGTGGATGTGGTTGTATCAATGTGTGCTTCCTTGTACCAAAAGAGCTTTCCTCCTCTGCTCATAAGGGATTAGCTAAAACCATTTTACAGTAGCCGTACATCCTTAGGGCTATTGCCTGCACTAGAGGGAGTGCAGAGTTTACTTCCAGCGATGCGGCTGCAGGAGCGCATGTTGTGCTGGACAGTCCCTGCATGTCCCCTTCCTTTCAGAGATACGCACCTCCCTCTGACACACACCTCTGAGAAATGACAGCATGTTTGGATTTACTGAACAGAGGCATCACACAAATTAATTAATTAGCATTTGTGAAGCACTGCAAAGATTTTAGGTGCTAAGTATTATTATTATTACTAATTTAGTCTACATCCCCATTCATTCCTCAGCCTCTCCTGTGAATCTGCCAACAGTGATGCCAATTAGTGGTAATTGTTGTGGTGGTTTTGCAACAAGGCTATTTGCCAACGGGGAGTGAGACAGAGACCACCAACCCATTTCCCGTGGATTGCCCCACAGCTGCCAACAGCAACAACTTCGAAGCACAGCAACCTGCTCTCCACTCCAGCTGGAACCCTGGAGGTGGGAGATCCTGTATCCCATTACCAGGTCCCCAGGGACACAGCCTGCAAGGCACATACAAAACTTTTAATTAGGGGTAAACCAAAGGCACCTTTTTTTTTCTTTCCCTTCTTCACTAGTTCAGTACGTGGCCCAGCAACTGACGCTGATACTGCAATACCAAAATGCTAATTTGGGAATCTTTTCAGATTAGACTCTGCTCGTTTGCATCCACAGTTGGTGAAAATAACATTTTGATTCACACACAGGCCTCACTGTGGTGGCAAACTGTAAAGGCAGCAGCAGTAAAAAGGGAACTGACAGTGTGGGGTGCAGTAAATCTCGTACTTGGGAGAACTGTTAAAGAGTTTTAACATAAGCAAAGAGATATATCTTTTTATCAGCTGTCCACAGAAATTTGGAGGACTTTAAGAGACACAAACAACTAACAGTATTCTGTAATCAATGCATATCATCTGAGCACCGAAACTTTAAATTATTTATATATTTTAAATACTTCTAATTGAAAGAACAGCAACACATAAACTGTATGAATCATAGCCCTCTCAAGTAATTAGATTTGTTATCCCTGCAGACTGCAAACAGTACGTTGGTTTTTTATTCTAATGTGAATTCAATCCCTTGTCAGCTGCCCCACGCATGAGAATACACCTCCTCTCTTTCATCAAGAAAGATATCAACAGCAGGAAACTAGCCCTTCTTTCATCTCTGAGGCACCCACCCGCCTTTCCAAAGGGTTTTCAACCAGGTGTGGAAATCTTTCTGAATCTGTGCTGAAAGATCCTTTAATTATTATGGCAAAGGAGGTAAATCCTTTGAGAGCAGTGTGCTCCAAGCAGTAGCCTTCTGGTGTTTACTCATCCAGTAGCTGCTTAGTTTGACAGTATGTTAAAAGAGCTCATAAGAAACTCTTTGGACTTTTATTGTATGGGCATGAAACTCTTATGGAAAGGAGCTGCTTTTTCAGATGTCTTGTTATATAATTAAACAAGAAAGGGAAGGGGGGGCGAGAAAAAGAAAATTAAAAAAGCAAGCTGCCTTTCTGGCAGGAACACTACACAGTGCTCAGCCTGCCAGCATATTGCATCAGATTCCCACTGCAAGGCCAATTCACAGCAGCTGAGTAGCCGAACCCCTGACTGTTATCTCCCACTAACCTACTTCACACTCAGAAGGCAGTAAGTAGGGATGTTTATTGCATCTTCCTTCCTGAGGAGCTGCTCACTATACCAGGATTAGTGGGGGGGGTTGAGCCTGCAGTTAGGCTACAGGTCTCACAAGCATTAGAAAATGGTTGGTTTGGGGGGGATTTTTGGGGGTTGTTTGTTTCAAACTTTAAACATCAAACTATACTGTATGCTACTCAATAAGTAAACTCCAGGTATCTGTTACTCTGTGAGCAGGTCTGTCAAGGTTCTGCCACTGTGATAATGACTATTCTATTACGTTCCTAGGCATGCTTTGAAACCCCGCAGAAAAGGGGGATTAATTTACCCATCATCGAGTGCTTATCAAGGAAGTCCCCTGAGACTTGCAGGGAGGAGACCACACAAACAGGCCTCTGCTTACAGGTCTCCTCACCTGAACACCTGGCCAAGGCCCCCTGACTCTCCTGCACCGGCGGCTTTTTTTTCCCATGACAGAGATCCGCTCCCAGATAAGACACTATTCTTTACAGCAGAGGCCCACCCCAACAACAGGAACAGGGGGTTATGTGCTCCTCTCTAAAGCAGCCTATCACATGCACTTCACTAGGGGAAATGAAACTTCTTTCCACCATTCGCAGCAATCCATAAAACAAAAGGTCCAGAAGTCCTGAATTCAATGAGATAAGATACGTGACCTTTTACACCACCAAAATAAGAGCTCGCTCCAAACCTAGCAAGTCAATAGAGAGACTCCTGGTGATTTCAAAGGGCTTTGGATCCGGCCTGAAAATACAAACCTTGCTGCACATTCGGACACTGCTCCACAATGCACTTCCAAACAAAACTATATTTAGATTCAATGGGAATACTGTAGATCATACAGAAACTCTTTGAATGAAAATGAAGGTCAGTAGGGTTTGGCTTCCTCTTCAGACCCTCCCCCCCATGCTTGCAAACATCCAGATAAGCATTGTTTAGAAAACAATACCTTACTTCCAAATGTTATCAAAATCCCAACACACGTTTTGTGTGCTCTGAAACAGAATCTCAGGGTCTTCTGTTACATTTTGCCCCGTCAGCTAATCCTCAGCATCTTGCTTCAGATACCCAGGCAAGTCCCTCAATACTCTGTAGCTTTTCACCTGTATCACCTTTTAAAAAGTTTTGTTTCACGTAGACCCACTAAAGGAAAAGGGACAACAAAAATAAAGACCTCCAATATACAGAAAACAAACACGGAAAGAAAAACTAGGCAGCCAACTACAATAGACACAAATAAAGCTGCACGTGTTAAGTAAACCTCTGCCATACTCATGCACTTTCTCCATTCACTAGCAGATACAAAGGGCCATCGTGAGGCACAAACTGGAGGAAAATGACACAGCCCTGGCTTGCTTCAGTTACACTGAGGACAAGAACGAGCCCATGAGCCAGGGAGGTGTGCTCACACACCCAGACAGCAAAAGCCCAGCAAAACCATCCAGCTCAAACTTCCCTCCAGCACCACAAACACTAGTGTGTGCTTTTCGGCTGCGTTTTATGGGCTCCTCGGAAGGAGGAGCTGAGCGGCAGCTGCCGGCAGCTTCTCCTAAGTAGGATGAAGGCGCTGCAAAGCCCAGCCGGAGCACCGAGCCCGCATCTCCGAAGCGGTGTCACCGGGGCTGGCCCAGGGCAGGGGGAGCAGCCCCTGCAGAGCGCGATGGGAGCTCGTTTGGCACCTCGGCCCTCCGAGCGGCTCCGGGCTCCACCGAGTGCGCGTCCCTGGACGGCATCCACACAGCTTCTCTTCTGCTCTCCCGCTCCTCTTGCCAAAGTCACTATGAATTTTAACTGTTTCTGGCAGCCGTTGACTGCAACAGAGGGTGCGCGTCCAGCCTCACAGTTTCGCTGTTTTATTCAGCCCGGGATAAGAAACCTTGAACTTTTGGAGTACGCTCCTGGGCTGGAAATCGCCGGCTTTGCTGTCACGCTTTCCTCCCAAATCCGCGGGGACGTACACCTGACCCATCCCGGGCTGGGAGCCAGGCTCCCGCGGTCCCCGCACCCCCAATAACCCCCCGCCTCCCGACGGTGCTCGGCGCTGTACGGGCGGCGTGGGAGCACTTACCGGCGGGGCGTTGGGCGGGCAGCCGCCGGTAGCCAACTTCGCCGCCTGCCTCCTCAGCTCGGCCAGCTGGGCCTGGCAGCTCCGGCACCAGCCCCCGGCCGCCGCCCGCTCCAGCGGCCGTAGCTCGGCCCCCGCGGCGGCCCCCGCTCCCTCGGGCGGCGGGCGGCTGGCGCAGCGCTCCTCCTCGGCGGCGGCCGGCGGCCTCTTCCGCGGGGAGAGCTCTCGCACCGCGCTCCCCTCCGCCACCTGCGGAGAGAGCAGAGCTCAGCGCCACGGTACGCGGAGGCAACGCGGCTCCCACCCCCATCTCGGGAAGGAAAAAAAAAGGCGGGGGGGGGACTAAAAGGCGGCCAAACGCGGGGAGGAGCGTTGTAACAACTTACCCCAGGCGCCCGGGGCTCAGGTCCCAGACCCTTCCTGCCGGCGGCCGCAATCATGATAGCGGGGGATGCGCCCCTGCCCCGCTCCCCGCTTCGCTAGTGCGGGAGGCGCGGTGCCCGGCCGCGCGGCCGGCCCGCGGCGCCCATGGCGGGGTGGCGGTCGGGGGTGCCAACAGTGATCTCGCCGGTTCCCCGCCGTTCGGGCTGCCGCGTTAGGTGATGTTGCCTCCCATGTTGAGGACGGAGTGAAGTTTGGGTTGGGAGAGGGAGGCGGAGTAAGCTCCCCACGGCGGCACGGGGAAGGACCCGGACCACGGGAGCACGTCGGAAAAAAGCTGGAAAAGTGCTCGGAGGG